>NW_027118103.1:136201-160985 GCF_038497915.1 Lipomyces doorenjongii | reverse complement strand
TGCAGAATAATACAGGATGGAGAGATGGTCCCTTGTCTCCGTTTGCATTGCGTTGTGCGTGGATATGAATTAGGTCCGCCTCTGCTACTGAAATTTGCACTAGTTGAATTAGGCATACAGTCTTCTGAACCTGTGATTCACCAATACTGGTATTCAAATGACAGGTTTGTCGGAAGTGAATCTAGATGCCCACGTACCACCGGATAGTATTCTGTATTCAACAAGTTTGCCATTCTTTGCCACCATTGACAAAGACCATCCAATGACTACTCTATTGACCTTTTATCATCAAATATAAACAAACCATATGAGACAAAAATTTATAACACTCAATTTATCAACAACAACTTTATATATGCTGTCGTTCATGCTTCCCAAGTTCCTTACAACTTCACGAATACCTTCATCTGAGCCAACTTCAGTCGTGCAAATACGAGAACTAGACCTCCGCACAGGATCATTATTCCGCAGAAAAGCTTCATACCGGTCCACTGCAGTTGCCGACTTCCATCTTGGATGATCACGCCGCAAATCGGGATTCCGGAGAGACAGGCGAAACCAATGACTCCAAATATCGTGCCCACACGAGTTCCAATCTGGTTGATGTCACTGATCTGGCTGCAGCAAGAAGGCATCAGTGTTACCACCGTCCCGGAAAAGAAACCGTACAGAGCAGCATACGCAGCTATCGGTATCAAAGATTGCGCAGGAATCCATAAAGCCAAGGTCAATATTCCCGAAAAGAAAATGCCAACAAGATACATATTGTATCGGCCAAACTTATCCGCGAGTAGTCCTGGAATAATACGTCCAAATATACTGGAGCCATTGAGTATGGACACAAGATAGTTCGCCATTGTAGAATCAACTCCATGAAAAGTCGCGTCAGATACCACATATGCGAATGGCGAAAAGATAGCCAAGAATATAAAAAATGATCCGACGGTCAGAATAATAAAGTTGAAATTGTTGAAGGTTTTGCATATGGTTGACCAATTCAATGGGGTCCATCCGCTTGGCATGTTCTTAGACTTCACAGTCACATTAGCAATAAGTAGGAGCGAGAGAATGATGAAACCGCAAAAGCGCATTGTCCAACCATATGAAGTATGATTTGAGAAGTGCCGAATAACAATGGGAAAGACAAGTCCTCCAACACTGGAACCGCTGATTACGATACCCAGGACCATGGCTCGTTTACGGTGAAACCACGTCGACGTAGACGACAGGCACGCGTGAAATGTGAATGCAGAACCAATAGGCGCAACTATTGCCTGGCAGCTGTAAAATGCTGTCAGTCAGCGAGTTTAGAATGATATGAATGAAGTAAACTTACATAAGGATCTGAAAATAGGTATGGCTAATCGAGGTCATCATAATACCGAAAACTTGCAAGAATGTTCCAAATAATATCAAGTGTCGTGGACCAAAGCAGTCAAAAAGATGGCCAATAAACTTAGCATCAGGTCAGTAACCTGATGCCATATGACTGTCACTATAGCATACCAATCCGGAGAATAACAGAAAAAATATCTGTAACGAGGAGATCCAAGATATAGTGGACTCCGATAGCGTTGAAAGCTGGTGTGTCTCATAATATTTTTGAAAAATTCCCATAGCATTGATCCATCCGAACGCGCCAAATAATCCAAAAAAAGCACCCATAACTGTTGTCCACGCTTCCAAACCACCATCGGGTATAATTAGCGTCTCAGAAGAGCTCTCATCCGTGGCGGGCGTCCCCTCTTCTGGAGTATATGTGACGACTGACGACTCGTATGAGCCATTCTCCTTCTTCTCACAGTCCTCTGACGAGTAACGTATAGATTTCTCATAGGACGACAGAGATTCCGACTTAGAACATTGTCTAGACTCTGCACGACGCAAGGAGTCCATGATTGTATTTTCGAGATACAAAAGCAAACAATGAGCCGAATGGCGACCTCTAATGGGTTTTACAGTAAGGCTGATATATGTAGTCGTAGTAATGGGTATGCGACTGTTGGTGAAGCCATATTGGTATCCGAGCTGACGGGTTCCCGCGTATTACCGCTAATAACCGTTGCTCCAACAACCGCGGATAACCGGTACACAGCAGTGAAAAACGACCACTTTACTAACAAAATACCCAAACCCTATGCCAGCCAATTTGCATATAGAGCTGAAACCAACAACAATACGTTACTGCAGATTGCCAGCTACCAAACTTTTAACTTCTTAGTGATAATCTAGAATATAACAGAGGGTCGTAACTAACCTTATTCGCCAGTTATTCAATAGATTGTAGACCTGGAAACTTGCAGGCACGCCGGAGTGCTATGGATAATCTGCTTCCATAATGGAGATTGCTAGCCACCATTACTAAGGTTAGTAACCGTCTTAGTACTCGATACCATTGCGGTGACACCAAATAATATTGCCCGCGTACAAGCTTTTCGATGCACAAAGATGTCCTCCCATTGTCTCCTGCCAGAGTTCGCTTAGATGTGTTCTTGACGATTGAATTTTATGTTACGTCTTAGTTCTGCTGGCATTCCTCCGCGTCGAATAAAGCGGTTCTGATTGCAAAAATTCCGCTATAAAGTCAGGCTCCTCGCTGCCCCTTAGTATATTTGCTCTTCTAAGTGCCACTCGTTCGCTCAAACTAATGCCTTTCTCGTTTGATTCCTTCCTCTCCTCCTTTGAAGTACTCACCATGGGCAATAATTCACTCCGCTCAGAGATAGTCGATTCTTGTTTCACGCTCGTCTTCGGTATCTCAGGCAGTGTCGTCGGGAAGTCTTCGATGATTTTGGGAAATGCTCTTTCAAGCACGCTGGACCTAATCTTGAGAGACTTCTCATCTGAGGTTGACAACTTTCGACGACCGCTACTGTATAGCCGCTCATCGCTATTCTTTCTGGTAATCGGTAATGCCGATGAATCTCGCAGTAGCTGGTCAATAATATCTCCTTCTTCGTCGTCTCGTTCCTTCATCGCGTCTGACGGAGATTTCGATTGGTAGCTTGCGGGCCTGCGTCGGATTGTAGTTGGTGACTTCAAATGGGCATCCAAATCAGCAGGTTGCTTTATAGGGCTCGTCATGAGAAGTGCCAGTTTTGAGGCTTTATCTGCTCCGAAGTCACTGGGAACCAGAAGAGTAGAATTGGAGGAGGGCTTTAGAGGCGAATTGTATGGCTGTTGGGATGAAGCTGGACGAGAAGCTTCTGACTTCAAATCCGCTAGCTCGGCTGCGTGCAGCGATGCAGCGTATTCTCTGGCAACATCAAAAAACTCATCCTCTACCATCCGGTACTTCTCATCGCCCCGTTCCATCTCGATCCAACGTGCTGCGCCAGTGCCTAATAAATTTTCCTCCTCATAATCAGAGGATTGCCCTATTGCACTGTTATCAATATCACTGCCATCGCCGGCGTTCTTGATATCATTGGTATTGCTGATGTCGCGGCTGGCTAGTCGTATGCTCTCTGATTGATCTTGGCCCAGATCTTGCTCCTGAAATTCCTCATCATTAGCCTTTGCTGCCTTCTGTCTTTTCCTTCTCGGCGGTGTCGCATCTGCAGCACTCTTTTGTCTGCGGGATCGTGGCGCACTGGGTTTGATCTTTGCAGTCGACTTCGAGCTTTCAGCATTGCCAATTTCCCACGGTAATCGTCGTCCGGCTGATGCGCACATGTTGTGAATTACACCAATCCAACTGTAGTCCTGGCAGTCTTTGCAATTAGGCGTGGCATTGAAATAATCTGATCTAGCACAATCGTAGTTTACATGACAAACAAGATCCCTAGATATGAGACGACTGCCGACGGTGATGAGAACGCCTCATCTTTTAAGTTTCGCGACGACTGAAGGTTTGCCCATCGAAAAGTAATGCTCCCACTTAAGCGACCTCCCTTCGGCTAACTCCCCAGATCTCACAGGAGAAGATTGTCGTGCCTCAGCAAGTCCAGCATGGAAGAGCATGTGGCTTACGAAGCCAACTCCACGCTAACGGACGTGGTAGCTTCTCGAGGTGGCGAAGTTCGGGATGACTTCGGCACGGCAATGTCAGTCAGTCAGCATGAGACCCTGGATGCGTCGTCTTTTATCCCCGGATCTTCAAGTTCGACAGACGTAAATAATTTTGAAACCCTGGATAGCCTGGGTGTTACCACAATGGAGCAAGATGATTTGGAACGAAACGTCGCTGCACAGGTGAGTCTGTTCTACGACTTGCATCTTATCGATACCTCTGACATTTAGAGAACAGGCGGATCGTGCCATCAATCAACGTGAATCTGAGCTTGACCAACGCCGTCTGGACAAGTCTTTAGCTCAAAAGGCGTATGTCCGAGAAATTTATAGTTCAAAGCGATATATGGCTGATAGGTCTAGTAAATTCGTGGACCGAATTGCACGGCTTGAGGAGAGGTTGTCTGATACGAATTGTACTATCAGCAGTAGAGCAAATATTATTGATCAGATTGAACATATAGTATGTGGCAAGGGCTATGCGTTTCACCTGTACATGAGGACCTAACTTTGAATTTAGCGAATTATTGATTTAGCACCAATAGAGCAAGATATTGTGGATATTCGTGAACGCATAGCTGAACGGGAACGAACAGGGCGGGCAATGAATGGCGTTACAGACAGCTCACAGAGGCTTCCAAATGAATCAGAGCGCGAGTTTCTTATTCGAACCGGGAAGATCACCCCCTTTTCGAACATGTTTGGACTAGAGCGACAGGCTGGCCATGAAGATAATGATAATATTGCAACTATTACACAATCGACATCCCGCAGAGATGGTGGCAATATGTCACATCAGAAGTTGCGATTACCAGGACTGGAATTCGAAACTTTTGAGGAGGACGACGAAGGCGAAATTGTCGAAGGATCAATCGATGAAGAGGCATTAACCAAACAGGTCGCAGCAGAGTCACGAAGCAAGAGGCGTGCAATCACGATGTCGCGAAAGTCAAAACTCAAGAAAAGGTATATCAGCTCAGATGACGAATTTAGGGTAAACGAGGAATCAGATTCAGAATTTACCCCTTCGGAGTCAGATATATCGGGAGACCAAGCGGACGGCGACGTCGACTTTCCGATAGAAATGGATGACGATGATTACGATGACTCGAGTGCCAGGACCAAAAAGAGGATTTCCAAGATCGTAAGGGAGCAGCTACCAGATTTAGATGATGGGGACGAGAGGTTTTACAGAGATCGTTTAAAACGATGGATCGAAAAGCGACAAGCATTCCGAAGGCGCACACGGACGATAAAGGTTGAATCCAATGACGGCGAACCTAGCCCGGACGCGGAGGAATGGCACAGACAACATCCGAAGAATGGCGACTTGATATTCGACGGTGGATATCGTCTTCCAGGTGACATACATCCGAGTCTTTTTGATTATCAGAAAACATGTGTTCAGTGGCTTTGGGAATTATATTCTCAGCGCACTGGTGGAATTATTGGTGATGAGATGGTAAGTCCTGTTCAAAATAACTCCACCATAACGGCTGAACGCTAACGCATCAGCAGGGATTGGGCAAAACTATTCAAATCATTTCGTTTATTGCCGGTTTGCACTATAGTTGTAAGCTCGACAAGCCAGTGCTTGTTGTCTGTCCAGCTACTGTGATGAAGCAATGGGTTAAAGAGTTTCACCGTTGGTGGCCCCCGTTGCGTGCGGTCATTCTTCACTCTAGTGGTAGCGGAATGCTTCGTGAGCCTGAGGATGCAGATGAATTAGACCGGGCGATGAGTAAGAAATACAGCAAGCGAATTGATTCGAAATCGACAAAGTTAGCCAAGGCCCTTGTCGATAAAATTGTAGTTAAAGGTATTCTTCGTGTTAATAGTCCACACCTAAAGGAGGTGCACAAGCTAATTCACTCATGGCAGGACATGTTCTAATCACAACCTATGTCGGCATGCAAATATACAGGGATGCGATATTACCTAAACAATGGGGCTATTGTGTGCTTGATGAAGGGCATAAGATTAGAAATCCTGACTCAGATATCTCGTTGACATGCAAACAGGTGAAGGTAGTTACGCAAGGTCCGTTCTTTTGATGTTACCGAAACTCTAATATCTTTATCTAGACACCTCATCGCATTATTTTGTCCGGTACACCGCTGCAAAATAACCTTACCGAGCTATGGAGCTTATTTGATTTCGTTAGTCCAGGCAGATTAGGGGTATGTGGAAATTAACTTAAGCACGACATATACTGACGCCGGTAGACGCTTCCTGTCTTTCAACAACAGTTCGCAGTTCCTATTAATATCGGGGGATATGCAAATGCAACGAACGTTCAAGTTCAGACCGCATATAAGTGTGCATGCGTTCTTCGAGACTTGATAAGTCCATACCTTCTGAGACGTATGAAAGTTGATGTCGCCGCAGACTTACCTAAGAAGACAGAACAGGTATTATTCTGCAAGCTCACCAAACCGCAGCGCGACTCGTATGTCGAATTTCTGAAGTCTGGCGATATGCAGAGTATTATGGCGCGAAAACGACAGGTGCTTTTTGGAGTCGACATTCTTCGAAAGATTTGCAACCATCCTGACTTGATTGCCCGCGAAGTTTTAGCGAAGAAAAAGGGCTACAAATATGGGTCTCCTATTAAATCGGGCAAGATGCAAGTTGTGAAATCACTGGTTTTGCTATGGAAAAGGCAGAAACACCGGTGTCTCTTATTCTGCCAAACTCGTCAGATGCTGGATATTCTTGAAATATTTGTCCGATCGCTGGATAACGTGGAATACCGCCGTATGGACGGGTCTACCCCGATTGGCTCACGTCAAGAGCTTGTTGATGAATTCAACAATAATACTGAAATTGATCTCTTCTTGCTGACCACTCGAGTCGGCGGTCTCGGAGTCAATCTTACTGGTGCAGACCGTGTGATTATATTTGATCCCGACTGGGTAAGGGCTATTATTTTGTTTTATTGTGCTTTGTTAAGACAGCTCCGTTAGAATCCGTCGACAGATGTCCAAGCTCGTGAGAGAGCATGGAGACTAGGACAGCAGAAAGAGGTAGCAATTTACCGTCTGATGACATCTGGAACAATAGAGGAGAAGATATATCATCGTCAGATTTTCAAGCAGTTTTTAACAAATAAAATTCTGAAAGATCCGAAACAGCGCCGATTTTTTAAGAATAACGACTTGCATGACCTGTTCACTTTAGGGGAGTCTGATGCTGCCGGAACTGAAACGGGTACGTTGTTTTCCGGTGCAGAAGTTCAGATTAATTCGACATCTGAGCCTACAACGAAGCGAAAGAAGAAAAAGGAAACAGAAATGGTGGGAAGTTTGACAGGTGTTGCTGGTATGGAAAAATAGTAAGTTCGATCTTATTCATTACAGCTTTAAGTCTCTAACGTTCGGATAAGTCGTGGGGTATACGATGAAGAAGAAGAACCCGAACAAGTTGGTGATAATGATGAAGACGGTAATTGTGAAGATGGGATTATGGAGAGCTTATTTGCGAGGTCCGGAGTACATAGTGCTTTGGAACACGATGAAATAATGAATGCATCGAGACCGGATGCTGTATTGGTAGAGCGCGAAGCTTCCCGGATTGCCTCCGATGCTGCCAGAGCATTACGTGAATCTCGGCGTGCTACACGAGTAGCGGACGTGGGCACTCCTACTTGGACGGGTAGATTTGGAAGTGCCGGTAGACAGCTTTTGCAGAATCGAACACCTCAATCGTCGAGGTCTGGTTCGCGGCCAACTTCAGGATCAAGCGTTTCTCGTGAGGAAAGCGTTCGTCCAGGAAGTCAGTCTCCCGCGCCGCCGAGGTCTGATGTGAGATCTAGCTCTATTCTTGCTCAGCTTCGCGAGAAGAGAGCACTTGACAAATATGGGTCTCGTTAGTAAGATTTTCTGCAGTAAATGAAGAGCATGTAAACAGAGAGTCTGTTTAGATTTCTGTTTTTGGGCGTTCTGGTTTTGTCATTGGTTTCCACGCAGAATTTATTAGGAATACACTTATTAGGAATAAATCATTTGACTAAAAGTTCAGAAAGGGAAGTTTGCGTCGGGTTAGGGTAGTACGGCATTGTTGACAAGGTTAGTCACATTTAAAATTTTTTCGCTTTTGTCGGTCAGGGTGACCAGTCCCTGTTAACAGTATCCGATAATAACAGTGCGCGATATTTCAGTCGCCATTACAGATCAACTGCATTTTATTGACCTGTATAATCTACCAGAAGATGCCTTCCGAATCGGCCCAAACAGATGCCGTCTCGGCTGCTGCTGATCAATTAGCTAAGACGTACCTTGATGAGGTCACTGGCGAGCAAGTGTCCAAGACGGAGCTCAAGAAACGTCAGAAGCAGCGAGCTCTGGAAGCCAAGAAGGTACGTGGTAGTTGCCATTGGAGTTCCACATCGAAGTGAATGATTAATAATAGCCACTGCAGAGGGAGAAGGCCGCTACAGCGGCGGAGAAAAAGCCGGCGGGAAAGACCAAGGATGAGGAAGAGGAATTAACCCCCAATGTGAGTTGCTGTTACTATTCTGGACTATGGTTTATTTGATCAGTATGCTGAGGCAGTCTACAGCAATATTTCAAATTAAGAAGCCGGGAGATCGAGGCTCTACGCCAAAGTCATAAGCCTGATCCCTACCCCCACAAGTTCCACGTTTCAACAAAATTCAGTGAGTTTATTTCCGAGTATTCGACGCTCACTCGGGGCGAAACACTTCCCGATGTTGAGCTCTCTATTGCTGGTCGTATTCATGTGAAGCGTGAGTCGGGATCCAAGTTGAAATTCTACGATCTTCACGCCGAAGGTCAATCCATTCAAATTGTATGCCAAGCTCAAGATGCTACCGGTGATTTCGCAGCTATGCACGAGCACATGAGCAGAGGCGATATCATTGGTGTCAAGGGCTATCCCGGACGAACTCAGCCTCAGCGAGGTGGCGAGGGTACGGTCTCCGTCTTCGCCAGGGAGGTCGTTCTCCTCTCGCCGTCCCTGCACATGCTGCCTACTGACCGCTATGGTTTCAAGGACCAAGAGACACGCTTCAGACAGCGATATCTTGACCTTATCATGAACAACGCCACGCGCAATAAGTTTATTATTCGGTCCAAGATCGTGACATATATGCGCAATTTTTTCGACAGTCGAGGTTTCATTGAAGTTGAGACGCCTATGATGAATATGATTGCTGGAGGCGCCACAGCTAAGCCGTTCATCACTCACCACAATGAACTCAACATGGACCTATTCATGCGCGTTGCTCCTGAACTTTATTTAAAGATGCTCGTTGTCGGAGGTCTCGAGAGAGTCTATGAAATAGGTCGACAGTTCCGAAATGAGGGTATTGACTTAACACACAATCCCGAATTCACTACTTGCGAATTTTATGAAGCCTACGCAGATTTTTATGATCTCATGGAGACAACGGAGATTCTCTTTTCCGAGATGGTTAAGGAAATCACTGGTGGCTATAAGATTAAGTATCAAGCTTCTGGTCCAGATGAAGGTGAGACCTTGGAAATCGACTTCAGTCGGCCATGGAAGCGCTTGGATATGATTGGCACGTTGGAGGAGAAGTTGAACGTGAAGTTCCCTCCTGGAGATCAGTTACAAACTCTTGAAACCGGTGAATTCCTCAAGGGTCTTTTGGATAAACACAACATTGTTTGTAGTCCTCCACTGACTAACGCTCGTATGCTGGACAAGCTTGTCGGTGAATACATCGAGGTGTCTTGCATCAATCCCACATTCATCACTGGTCACCCGCAGATGATGTCACCGCTTGCGAAGTACCACAGGTCTATTCCTGGCATTTGCGAGCGATTCGAGTTATTTGTGGCCACTAAAGAGGTCGCGAATGCTTATACTGAGTTGAACGATCCCTTCGACCAGCGCGCGCGATTTGAGGAACAGGCCCGTCAGAAGGATCAAGGTGATGACGAGGCCCAATTGATTGACGAAACATTCTGCACAGCTTTGGAGTACGGTCTCCCGCCAACAGGTGGCTGGGGTGCAGGTATTGATCGCTTAGCTATGTTCTTGACGAACTCTCACTCGATCAAGGAGGTTCTTCTGTTCCCTGCTATGAAGCCAGAACAGGTTGAGAAGACGACGGAAGGGGCTTAACTTTGCTAGACGTTCTACGATAACGGTTTTATGGAGTCTGCTTGACTTTGCTAAACGTTCTTGATATATGTTTTAGATGTAGATTTGATATCTTTAGATTCATCTTTGAATGTAATAAAGGTTGCCTTCTGAATCGGATAGGTGCATGGAATATCAAATATGTTGAATATATATGTGGAAGAATTATAGCCACAGACGGCTAACCAAGTAATAGACCCGCACGTAAGCATATACATGATACACAATCTCTGATGCAACTGTGAAGGCTGGACTCCTGTATTTCAAAAATGTTCCGCTCTTCGTCGGTCCTCAGTATTCCGAGGTTATAAATTACCTGCTCAGTCGGCGAGGAAATTAAGGCACATATAAGACACAATTAGCCTTACTCTATGCGAAGATCGCTATCCGCCTGTGTCTACAAGAAACGCCAAAGCTCTCAAAGGGCATATCTCCGGCTGGGTGAGAGGAGCAATCACCTATGTCGATACGCCCATTACTACAGTATATTCTTCCCGAAGCTCAACTTCCACACTTGCCGGAAGCGCAACAGGAAGTCAAAGCTTGCATGGCCACCTTTTGCCTCTGTGTTTTTTTTGATCGGACTGCCATGAAAGTAGAGCAGTTTGAGTAGTCGCAAGCGATGGAAGTCAAAGAGGAGTGGACGTCCAAGACGTGCTCCTGTTGTGGTTGAGTGAATCACACCTTGGGCCGATCTAAGGTTTTGAGCGCCAGAGATGCAACTCGGTCTTTGACCGCGACTTCAATGCTTCCCAAAACATCATGCTCAAGTATTTCACTGAGTGCATGATGTCAAGTGGCAGTGTCTCTTGCGATGGTGCGTCTTTGGGTCCTAGCACTGCTGTAAGTAGGAGGAATGCTTCTCTAAAGTGCGAGTCCCACCTGGATTTTAACTCCGTTTTGGGGCCAAACGACTCCCAATGCTCTGCTTAATTTTGCAATATTGCGGTCTCGCGAGTTTTGTGAGGATTTTGCCAGGCTATTTTTAACAAGCTTCGATTTGGCAGCCGCACCGCAAGCTGGTAGTTGGGTTCCTGCGCTAATCCTTGTTTGACACTAGTGCTGTTTACACGTGCAGGGCGATATTTTATTTTCGGACCACATTGCCGCCAATTGTTTGGTTTTCTCCAGTGACATCTGGTTAATTCTCATAGGCATCCACTCAGTTCAGTCGGCAATCATATACAATTCACTGCTTGGCTTCTACCGCGGATAGTTACTACGGCCATGAAATTAGATATAATAATATTTCTCTGCTGCTTCCTAGTATCATCCGCGGCATATTCTGAGAGTCCGCTTCGGCTGCACGATCTCGCGGCAAGAAATGGCATGTTTTCATATCTTGTATTCTTGTCCTGGCTAATTCTAATAATTTAGCAGCCCTTCACATGCGGGCAGTTTCAGTGCCGTCCTCAACGAAAACAGCGTCGTCATCCCGCTCATCCATAACTTCTTCCTTCGCATCAGTTTCACCTTCGGAAACATCATCTCCTGCATCAGGAAGTGGCCCACCCATCGGAGATGCCTCTAGCACTACAAACTCCGCGTCTATGACTGCGAGTGCCTCAACTGGCTCTTCTAGCATTTCAGTGGACCCGCGATCACCACCCGGAGGAGTTTCCATGATCACCCCGGCCATTACCGCCTCACAGACTTATATTAAAGTTGGAGACTATGCCACGTTCTCATGGAATTACACATCGCTTATTGTTACTCCGTCTGCCGTCAATGTTGAAGCCTACTGTAGCATCAACAATTACTACTATCCAATCGCCGAAAACCTGACAGTGAAAGATACACAGGTAGTTTGGAATACAAGTGGCTATCAGGAAACTGCTACAATCCCGCTCCTAGTGTACGTTGACCAATCTGAAGAAGTCGTTTAAGTGGACTAATTTCTGATAGCGCTGAGTACACTTTGTACATTTATGACGCCAGTTCGAACCCCTCAGCTGTTGCGAGCCCTGGTTGCCTTGCCCCATATGATAACTTAAATTTTGGAGTATACACCCCCCAAGCGTACACACCATTAAATAGTACGTTGATCTGTGCGGGCTACTTGGCCGGTTACTAATATTATTTACAGACTACCAATGTGCAACCTGCAGTGCGTCATTTTCACTTATCGAACGTAACGTGCTACGAGGAACTTTGGCTATGAGTTTAATTGCCTGCCTATTTACAGTTTTATTCATGATGCGATAGAAACTGGAACTAGAGTGTAGGTTTTTGATATACTTGTATTGCTGTTTCACACATGGGGTTTCATTTTGCATCGGAATCGAATTTAACTTGCATTTGTGTGCTTTGGATTTCGCTATTTGTATGTGTACCTATACGATTGGCGTTCTTAATGAATATTACGGTTATATGTAAATGGCACGCTGAGTTAAGGAGGAATCATTGTCCAGTTATGTTTTAAGATATTAAAATAACATTATATTTTTCGCAGCAGCCTAGAACCAAACCTGTGTGCGGGTCTGTGACAAGTTGTTGTGGACATGTCGCGGATAAATAGCGTTGTTGCCCTTGACCTAGCGTCAGTGATTTGAGTGTTCTGATGGCAAGCCAGATTCCTAATTTTGTCACTACTACGAAATTACATTCAAAACGGAGGCGCTTGTCTTTCAGGTCAAGTCATTTTACTGATCAGCGTTTCAGTAGTCGGTCATTTAGCAATGAGCACAAACGATAAGCCAATACGAAATCTTCCGGAACAAATATCCGAAGGCGATAATGAGCCAGATGAGTGGTATGATGTGTTCTATCACTCAGAGACGGGCTTTTGTTACTGATGGATCCCTACAGGGACAAGAGAATCGAAGACACAGGATGCGCCTGTATGTAAATCTCACGACTCAAACTACACCTTAGGATGACTCTGACATGTAGTGCAATAGCGGAAAACATGAGTTTGACCAATTGTTACGCGGACAATGGTCGCGACTGGAGAAAGTGTGCCAAAGAGGTAAGCAAATCACTAGTATTGGTGTTTTCTACTGCTAGATTCGATATGTGGATATAACGGATCACCGACGACATTTTATTTATTGCATATATTATTTTCAATTATTCGAGAAGCTCAATTCTAAACATCTTGATTCTTGTAGTTAGCAGCTCTCAAACAATGCTGGGAGCAAAAGAAGAACAATATTCGAACGCAGTTGAAGCCATAATCAAAACCTGGCTTGTACTACTTGGCATATATGCAGATGACGTGTGGCTGTACTTTGTGTTGGGCGGCCAGTCGCGTCAGGGGAGCCTTGGTTTGCTAGTAATTGGATGCGTCGGTTTACGAATTTTACTGTATATATTCTCTTCTCTATCTTACAGACTTAGCTTTATAGTATTAGCTTGCATTCTATATCGTAACATTCTTATCTAGCGATTTTACGATGTCTAGCATTGGACTGCGGCGGCTGCTTTTATTGCGATCACCGTATCGTTTACGCGCTCATGCAACGTGTATGTCGAGGATAGTAACGCACCGATGCGGACTCTCTACGACACCCAAAAAGTTCCAAGACACTTTAAATTCAACCATAGAGTCAGAAGAATCCCTGTCTGATGGTAGTGGCTTCGAGCTGAACGATGCGCCAGTGATACTCGATGAGAAATTGTCACCAGACAAGGTTGATTGGACGAGGTCATTTCACGGCCTCAGCGTTGAAGCATTTGCTCCAGAGATTGCAGATATTCTGATGAGAGAAGTGGATCCAGACGATGTTGAAATCAAACCAGGTAACCACTGACTCTAGGCGGATTTACCGTATAAAAAACAGCGAAGCCTAACTTAACTTGGATTTAGACGGTATTTTGTATTTACCGGAAATCAAATATCGAAGAATTTTGAATAAGGCTTTCGGACCTGGTGGTTGGGGGCTTGCTCCTAGGGGAGAGACCATCATTACTCCTAAGCTGGTTACTCGGGAGTACGCCCTAGTTTGCCACGGCAGGTCAGGATCTCCGTAGGATAACAGCTTACATTGGCTAATACTTCTTATTTAGATTGGTCAGTATAGCCCGTGGTGAACAAGAGTACTTTGACGCGAACAACATCTCTACAGCAACTGAGGGTTGCAAGAGCAATGCTCTAATGCGCTGTTGCAAAGATTTGGGAGTTGCGTCGGAGTTGTGGGATCCACGATTTATTCGAAAATTTAAAAAAGAAATTTGTGTGGAGCAATTCGTTGAGCATGTCGTGACAAAGAAGAAAAGAAAGTTGTGGAAACGCAAGGATCAATCGTGGGAATATCCCTATAAACTCAGCACGTTTTAGAGATATGTGCCGCGTGTACGATAGACGATAGATCGCTGATAGGCATTACATTTTTGTACATATTCTTATTTGATAAAGCGCAACTTTCATTTTCGCGTTCAATAATTACTTTTCTTGTATGTGTTGCTTTCAGGATGTCAGACCTGAGGAGGAGGTAGTTGGTGCTGCAAACGCGTCTGCAATCGCAGCGGAAATAGAGGTGCCTAAAACGGATGCTTAATTGATGTTACCAATAAGATTACCTGTAATGCAGCAGAGTTGCCTTTAAATGCATTCCCGCGATACCGCAACTCAACATATACGAGTTTGCTGGTAGATGTCCCAATCTGGAACACTAATTAATAATTGATAGGCGCGATGTTGAAATTCCCAGCGAACATCGTTTTGAGATCCAGCAGGTGAATCCGCCAACACTTTCACCCGCATAAGATTAAATCAAAAGTATGTTATACATTAACTTTCATCTATATGGGTGATGTCACAATCAGTCCCGCTATCCCACTTCGGCGACTACCCAAATTGTGACGGTGGGTGCTTCATATTATTATTATTAGGCCATTACACGAGTGGGGTATCACGTGAATACAAGACTGAGAAATTACAGTGATAGCTGCAGCTGTAAACGCGTAAATTCGCTGGCTTTACACAGTTGGGAGTTTGTTCGCGCGGCCGCGATTAATCAGTCTCCCGTACTGACATACCTTACATCTCTGACACATCGTCAGCTCGTTGGTCTACCTCCATTCCTCACATCGTTGCAGTATTGAACGGTAGAGATATACATACTGAATCTTGGCATTGATTTTGTCTTAACAGACCTTCTTAGTTCAGCCTATTTTCAAGATGTTTGGTCTTCTCCTGAAGTTCCTCTCGTAAGTGTGACCTAGCACATGCACATTCTTGCCGTTTTCCTACTTCTCAGGCTGTGCATGTTAAGACGATGCTAATTTGAATCGGCGGAGCAGATCCTGTGTATCATTTCAATATCCTGTCTACGCGTCTTACAAAGCACTGAAGTCGCGGGATCAAGATGCACTCGTTCCGTGGTTAGTGTATTGGGTTGTCGTCAGCACCATCACGGCAGTCGAAACTTGGTTCGGCTTTTTGTTTGTTTGGTAAGTTGAGCTTGCAGCTACTCTCTACTTGAACTATCTGTGATATCTGTGGAGTAATGGCCTTTGGAGGGCCACAATTCTATGCTACAAACTGAGAATCTCACTAATGCCATATGAGGTTGCCCCTATACCAGTTTGCTAGATTCGGATTTATGCTTTGGCTCGTAATGCCGCACTCTCAGGTACATTTATATTTATTTGCGTAATTTGGTAGCAGATATGGAATCGTTAACGATGGTCATTTGTAGGGTGCTAATTACGTCTATTATACTTATATTGAGCCTGCAATGTCATCCCACGAGCAAGAAATCGAAACACTAGTTGGCACCGCTCAGGATAAATTGAAAACCGGCGGACTCGACCTACTCAATACATCAATCGAGTATTTCAAGTATGTAATTGTGACTATGATTATTGGCGACAAGAACGTGGACGTTAAAGTCAACGATGAGGGGTTGCAAGGGGTTCAATCCCAGCAGAGCGAGGTAAGCAAGCTTTCTCTAATTTCTGAGGTCTAAGTGATCTCTGTGCTAGGCATTTGCGAAAACTACGTACAGCGTCCTGGATGTGCCAACGAGATGAAAGACAAATCCACGGCTGATGTTCCTGTAATTTGTCTCCCTTGGCCTACCCCGGACTGTGCGGAGCAAAGTCGGGCAGACGCAAGCGTTCCCGCTGCAAGTTGGGGCTAGGGTAATTGGTGCGTCTGTGCGAGGGTCACTGTGTATTAGGGTCCTAAGTGTGGTCAGCCGGCATTTGCGTTGGCGCGACGAGTTCAGCTATGCCTAATACAGTTTAGCACGGCAGTGTTTTGAAACATGAAATTAATAAATGCTGATGACTCTCCATAGACTACTGATGGCAACGGTACTATATCTTCGTCTACGACATCGGCAGTGTCTATTTATCGCAGGATTTGGAGCATTGGAAATAATGTGTTCAATGCAGCGTATCAGACGTCCGTCGATATTGTTGCGTCGCCTACAGGCGCCGGAGTTTTGGGCGGTGCCGCGGCCGGTGTGCCCTCCACTGATGTGATCGCTACAATGTTTGGCAATGCTGCTGCCACGTTTGTTGAAAGCGCTGCCACAGCTGCCGCGACTGCCTCTGGAGGAGCCATCGATATGGAGTTAACCCAGCCTTCCGCGGGTGCGGGTGATGCCAGGCAGAAATCACAAGGAGATACTGGGATATCCACATCATACTATTCTCGAAGCCTAGCATTAGTTTCGCGATTGTGTGCACGGAAGTCGAGTGTATCATCGACTGCTAGTACGAAGGATATAGATGAGCTACCTAGTTTGGAGACTGGTTCCAATGACAATGTTTCGCATTCACCCACACCGCAGCCCGCCAAGTCATGGCCAGGACAATTTGTCACGCCGCCACAGGAGGGCACAGTTGTGGATGAAACTTCAATATCCAATGCGAACGAATCGATCCGTGATTCTGAAGTATCGACTACACCAGAAGGAAAGAATGTCGAATGGGTCATCATTTAATGTTCGTTTTCTTTTGATTCGTTTATTGTTTGCTAACTCCACACTCGGTCAATCTTTTGTGAGCTGAATTATAACGTTTGCCGGCGTATTGATAACTTTGTTAATAAGTGGTCTCTGTCATTCTTGTTGTGTTTACTACGGGCGAAATATCGGAGTAAGGTTCGAATGAGGGATCAAGATACGTTCCGGGGGATTGGGTCACATACCTGGGGGCGTTGCAAATGGGGAATTGCGTCTCAGAGATAAATTGGTTTGTAAATCCCGGGTGAGAATGCCGGCGAATTTTTTTATTGGATTTATAGTTGTGAACGATTTGATTATTCTATGGCGATATATGGCGGTTGTTTTAACTATCTGTACTTTATATACTGCTGTCAGGATACTTGTAAATTTCCGTTCCGTTTGTCGGCTGGGTAATTATGACAGTGACAAACGTACTGAAAGTAGTGTATTAAGTACTTGTACTTCCACTACAATGGCGTTCTTGTAAAGAATATATGCGAATATGCTTCCGATCAGACAAAATTGAGTTAACTAATCCAATGTATTAATGTAGTTAATAAACATACATATTTAAAACGAGGACATTCTGTGCCGATAGCAAACAACGAAGATATTAAGGAAATCAACACTACCCAAAAGACATTACACCATATAACTTGATCCTAGAACATAGCTTTCAGGAAATACTTAATCATTCTTGGTCAACCGACTTCAACGGCGAGATGCGAATGACATATCGGGATACCCGGTGAACGCTTGAGGCGGCGCAGCTGATGATCCATTTGGCGCCGTCGAGACTGTATTTGATGTTGGATAAGACGCGCTAGAGTAATAGGGATTATTCGTCGATGGATAAGGGATGTTGTTAGAGGTTGATGGAAATGGGTTGTTATCGGGAGCTGGCGAATAAGGCCGCTGGCCCGAGACTGGTGAGTACGGAGCTTGAGCAGTCGTCGCCGGCAACGAAGTCTGAATGAAGGGTGCGTAGGGAGTCTGATCTGCCAGTGGGTGGGGTGTCTGGCTGGGTGCTTGATATGGTGCCGGTCTACTAGACGAGAACGGTGTCTGGCTCGAAGACGGAGCAATGGGACTTATCGCCGATGTCGCGAGAAGATCTACCGGCGATGAGGTAGCATAGGAAGCAGGAGCAGGAGCAGAAACATTTGGGAGTCGCGGTGACTGGTATTGCCGAATATAAGAGTTGACGGATGTCTCGTATTTGTTAGCAGCTGCAGTAAATCGATTGTTCAGGTCGACCATTTCTTCTTTGCGCAGAGCATATTTGTCGATAAGCCTGATAAGAGTTGGTCGGATAGACATGGCTGTTTTGTACAAATTCTCCATCTCCATGGAGTCAACATTCTCGGTAGCTTCCTGACTAGACATCAATGCCAGAAGACGCTCGATGTTCGCTGACTCCGCAAAGACCTTCGCTTCTTCATCCGCGTCACGCTGAAGTTCCTCCGGCGTCGGCTCCTTGATCGGCGTGACATAGTTAAGAGGGAAAATCCCGACCTGCCCTCGAAGAGAGCCCTTCCACCAGTCCTGATAAACCGATTCCATAACAAATATGACGTCACCACGACGGAACGAGAGCTCGCCAGGTTCAGTAGTGGTCAAGTCATAGAGCGCGCGAACCCGATTGACCGATGATGCTGGGTCAGTTGTGGCTGCTGGTGCTTGCGAAGTATTTTCCGCAGCAGCATTACCCATGCTAGATTCTTCCTTGAATGCTGCCACATTCTGCCGTTCTACTTCTTCCTGCCGCTGCTTGGTCTCTATCTCTTCTTTCTGTTTGCTCTCCTGAAGCGAGAGAGCGAGAACCATTTGAAGTTCTTCATCCTCAGATGTCTGCATTCGCTGAATCGGAGGCTTCTGCGGTTTTTCTGGTGCGTGTAATCGAGGGTCTACTAGAGTAATCAGTAAAGGTCGCCCACTGGATGGCTGGAAACATACTAAGCGTTTTGACTTGAACCAAGGCGTCTGCCATTATATCAAGAGACGGGTCGTGTCTAAACACCTTCACAAGCCCTTCCATAACTTCTAGCAAGCGTGACTTGACACTGGCATGCACAGTCTGCATTTGAGGAAATTAGTAATAGATTTCGAATTATGCATCGACTAAGCAAAACACGTACCCTATCTGTCGCCATACGAACCAAAGTCTGCGTGAAGGCACGCGACGCGAGCTCTCTATGCA
Organism: Lipomyces doorenjongii; assembly: GCF_038497915.1. Taxonomy (NCBI): domain Eukaryota; kingdom Fungi; phylum Ascomycota; class Lipomycetes; order Lipomycetales; family Lipomycetaceae; genus Lipomyces; species Lipomyces doorenjongii. Next base: position 141,746 of record NW_027118103.1, on the reverse strand, counting down.
TTTTAGTGCCACAGTTTTGCGCTAATGAGTTTGCGAGCTACACTATGACGTTAGAAGAAATTGAGCATGTGAAGAGGAAGAGCTGAGAATTGACAACGTACAGTCAGTGCATATAGTTGTACATTGGCCGATCGGTGTGCGAGGCGCTTCTGAAGGACAGTGACTGCAGTTTTGGATCTACGAGAACATGATATTAGCGATCATATCGAAATAAATCAGTTTAGCCGGAGAACAAACATACCCATCCTCGGCAGATTCGTTCACTTCGTCGCACACTTCAAGGATATATTCCCAGTTCTCACTGGTCAAATTCTCATCGGTTGCCTTGTCTGGTAAGGAAGAGGACTGTTAGAAACCAGGTCACTAGCGATCACGGAGATGACTCGCAAACTAGGGAGAAGACATACTGATGGCCTCTTCAACCGAAGTCGGACTAGAAGAGCGAAACATTGTGTGTTAATCCAAGGGATGCTGGTACGCAAAGTCGGCAGATCGTAGCAGTTTAAAGTAGCGGGGGATATTCTAACAGCGGCGCCGCACGAAAGTTAGCACGAATAGTTAGATCGACGGGTGATAGATAGGCTTTCGTTCGTGGAAGATCACAGCTAGATGGTCGACAGGCAAATGCAAATATGCAGACCACAGAAGCAAGATATAGTTGCCAATATTGGAGAGTGCAGCTGTTGACTGTTAGGTCTTAACGATGTGCGGCCACTGCAAGCGGTCAAGTCCGAGTCGCTGGTTATTGAGGCCAGGCGGCGTTGAGCATATACGTCACACGCGCATCAGCCACAAGGCTACGCGTCACTCACTCCCAGAGTTTACGTGCGCAGCCCCACACATGTGCACTATAACGCTCCCTACATACGGCCAATCTACAAGACAAGTTATTATACATTGTCTCTGAGTTATCGAAATACTGATAACAGAATTAGTCACGTTTCAGGACATCTATTGAGTCACTGACTATATTCTGGAAGCTGTTAGGGTATATTGCAAGCCCAAACCCAATGCCCTCCTCTGGTGTCTTAATTTGGAGTTAAAATAGCGAACGCTTAGCGTCGTCTGATATGTACCACAGACAGACATCGCGCTGGGCTAGCGTTATAGCCCACTCCGCGTACTTCTTGAGTTTCTTGAGTTGCAAACAATGAGGTGAGTGAGAGAGATGGACTTCCACGATGGCAATTTCGTCCCTCTGTTTGGGCAATATGAGGGAAACTGGTGAACCGAGGATTCTACGACCGATATTGTGGATTAGGTCCTTAGCCGGCCTTGAGCAGCAAAATGGGCGGAGAGAGGCGCCTCTCATATTTGATGGCCCTTATGCCCTCATCATCGAAGATAGTTATATTAAAAGCCTATAAGTTATTATCTTTGTGAATCAATTTATCTTTTAGAATAATTCTAGTTGCTTAGTCGTGTATATATGATGGGCGAGTTGTTACTGGTAATTGTTATTAATGGACACAAATCGAACTACATTGGCGGTGAGTAAGAAAACTTACTGGTGGGTGCGCTAGATTTGTTTTCTTCGAGGAAAAGCCGTTTAATTAAATAAGATCAATTGCAATGCATATCCAGACTGCGCGAGATGGACTGCATTGAATTGAGAGTTTCCTACTAGTCCTACAATCAATGGCCGGTATAATTAATTTGCGAAAATACCCAATAGACATCCATGAAATGCATTCTATACACCGGCTGCCTAAATTGACATGCAATAATTCGAAGGTGTGCCTTGTCCCATTAGTGCCCCAAAAACTCCAAAAATCTCCATATCATACATCATCTCACACATGTTAATTACTGACTAGACAAATCACTAATACTTCGATGCATACTGCACATCATATGGATGATACGACGACTGGTACTGCTGAGGCGATTGGTAGCGTTGTTGTGGAGGCTGGTATTGGCGTACATGCGAATCAACGAATCCCTCGTATTTCTGCATCGCAGCTGTGAACCGCTGATTGAGATCTAGCATTTCTTCCTTCTGTTGGGCATATCGATCAATGAGCTTGATAAGATGAGGTCGCACAGCCATGGACGCCTTATATACATGCTCAAGCTCGTCTGAATCTAACGCCGACGCACTCGGACTGGATAGAATCGAGAGTAAGCGGTCAATACTATCAGCTTCGGAAAACACCTGCGCTTCATCATCCGCTTCCTGCCGAGCGTCTTCTGGACTAGGGTCCGGCATTGGTATTACATAGTTGAGCGGGAAGATGCCAACTTCGCCACGGAGTGAGCCCCTCCACCAGTTTGGATAGACAGACTCCAGGACAAAAATAACATCGCCTTTTCGGAAAGATAGCTCACCAGGTTCTGTAGTAGTGAGATCGTAAAGAGCGCGAACACGAGAAATGGTCGCATTGGGATCCAGACCCCCAGTTATACTATCATGGCCATTGCTGGCCTTCATCTTCTTCTGTTCTTCCTCCCCTTGCTTGCTCTTTGCGTCTCGCTCCTCCTTTGCCTTGCTCTCCTGCAGAGATAACGCCAGAACCATCTGCAGCTCGTCATCTTCTTTGGTATCTTTACGTTTGACGGGTGGCTCCCTCGGCTTCTCCGGTGCTTTTATGGTAGAGTCTACAGCCTATTAGCAATTAACTGACTCAACGTTGGCATCGCATGTGATCTTACTCATTGACTTCACTTGATCTAGAGCGTCCGACATCAGACTCAACGATGAATCACCTTGGAAGACCTTAACAAGTTCTTCCATGACTTCAATCAGGCGTGACTTCACGCTGTTATGCACACTCTTTGGGAGTTATTAGCATCTTATTCCAATAATATGCTTAATAGAGCTTGCTAACCTTATCTGATCCCATCCGCACAAGTGCCTGCGAAAATGATCGAGACGAAAGCTCTCGATACGCCTTCGTACCACAATTCTGTGCTAACGAGTCCGCGAGCTATAATCCCGTTAGCGACACAACGGCTATCAATGAACCGGTGCTAAATACTCACTGTCAACGCATATAATTGTACATTGGCCGATCGATGTCCAACCCGCTTTTGTAGCGCTAAAACCGCTTCCTTTGCTCTATTACGTTACGCTAATCAGTCCACTGTAAATTCACCAAGCATATTTCGAGCTTATATTCTCACCCATTCTCTGACGACGCATTGACTTTGTCGCATACCGCGAGAATGTGTTCCCAGTTTTCGCTGGTCAAATTCTCGTCGGTAGCCTTGTCTATGCGATTAGATGTTAAGTCAGCCCACGACCGTCTGCCAAATCGCTCTTAATAAATATAAGCAGCACATACTGACAAGGGCTTCGATTGCAGAAGGAGTGGCCGACGATCTAAACATGATGCCGTTGTAACAGCGTGACTGCTAAGGAATAACGAATCAATCTCTGATGAAGCCTGCCGGACCCTAAGAGATAAGATCGAGTCCTCCAAGTCACCAAGGTTTCAGGGCCGAACTTAAATAAACGATAACCAATCATTGGCAGTTCACAACTATGATCGATCGTGCCATTTTGTCTTATGCTATGTAGCTTCCCTTAATTTGAAACCACATTATAATACACTCTTAAAAATAGACAAAAAAGATACAAACATGCCTAATTGCTAAACTCCGCAAAAATCTGTTTGTCCGCCAAACATATAATATTTTTCTATTCCCAACTGCATTCAATATATAAGCTTCCATTTGCCCATTCAAGCTCATTGTCACATCATCAAATTCAACATTTTATGCAATTGACAAACATGTGTAAACATGTATGCTGCCAACAATACCAAGAACGAACCAAGGTATGAAGAAAAGAAATCAAACAGAAAAACAAAGACGCCCAATGTGCCATACATTGCAATAACAAAATCTCAGAAATATGCCACCAAATCTAGTCCCGCTGGAATCAGGATTCACGAAATCATCTTCCGGACGATTTGCGCTCTTGCAGCTTTGCAAGTCGAGCCGCTTTGACAAGAGGAGCAAGTGACCGCAAATTATCGGCCTGCTTCAGGAAATTATGCTATCACACGATCAGTCAGAAACACTTCCCATATTCGAAAAACTCCAAAGACTTACATCCAGCAACTCGGCCGCGGATGCTCGGCTGTCAGGGTCAACATGCAGGGCCCAGCCTAAGAAAGTCTTGAATGTCGATGACAACGACCCGGGGTCTTTCAAATCAGGAGTCCCGTTAGTTGCAATGAGGTATAGTGCTCTCATGGGCGACTCAGTTAGATATGGTGGCTCGCCTTCGATCATCTCGATAGCCATGATGCCCAAACTCCAGATATCAACCTTTGGACCATACTCCTTTCGTGCCACGACTTCAGGAGCCATCCAATATGGAGTTCCGACCATTGTGGTTCGCTTAATACTATTATCGTTGATTTGCGCGCAGAACCCAAAGTCAGCTAATCGAGTTAGAGTGCGACCACTTACAAAAACGGCCAAAACTTACTCAGTTTGATGTCGCCTGTCAGTGACAACAGAACATTGTCCGACTTGATATCCCGATGAATAACACCTTTCAAATGCAAGTGCTTCAATCCAAACAATGTCTCTCTGCACACTGCAGCGATCTGACCTTCTGTCATCATATTGTAAGTAACGACATCCGTTAAGCTCCCACCCTCCATGTATTCCATAACAACCCAGAGATCTCCTCGGTAGAGAAAGCTATCAATGAAGTTAACAATGTTGCGGTGTTTGCTCTCCTTCATTACCAATATCTCATTGATGATGAGTTCCTTCTTAGGTTGCTGCTCTAGATTCATCTGTTTGATCGCGACGCTCAAGTTAGTACCTACTTGATAAGCAGTGTACACACCACCAGATGCACCTTGGCCTATCTTGTGCAGATTTCTATATAACCGAGTCGGATCACCAGTAGAGCAAATCGCAGACAGTTTGGCAATAAGGTCAGCATCCCTCATACGCCTCTGCTCACGCTTTCGAGGAGAAATGACAGTGTGTTCCAAGTTGTTGAGCTTCGAAGGTTCCATAGACGGATTGTGCATAATTCCGTTTTGCTTGTGGCGGGGCGAGTGATGCAGTCGTCCACGACGCGGTGACTCTTGTGTATTGCCTGCTGAGACTTGTTTATGAGATTCGACGTCACCAGCAAATAGCTGCTGAGATGGAAGACGTGTCGAGTCAGCCTGCTCCGATTTCTCACGTAGTAGAATTTCTGGTGAAGGTTGCAGGTTGCTGACACCGGAAATTCCTGATGACACAAGGGCTACCCCGTTCTGCTCCTCCTCCGGCGGCTCTGGCGGCAATTCCTTATTCTGATATTTTTGCCACGAAGCTCTGAGCTCCTTTTCGCGTTGAATTACATTCTGCAGATTCTGGGAAGCCTGCCGCTGAAGGTTTGGCTGGTAATGAAGTTGAGATCGCGAAGGTGTGCGGTTGATCTGGGCTTGCGAGGCAGTTAAATTGGGAGGTGAAGGATGGAGTTGTTGACTCGGATACTGGGACTGGGACTGGGACTGGGACTGGGACTGGGACTGGGACTGGGACTGGGACTGGGACTGGGACTGGGACTGGGACTGGGACTGGGACTGGG
>NW_027118103.1:0-136102 GCF_038497915.1 Lipomyces doorenjongii | reverse complement strand
ACTGGGACTGGGACTGGGACTGGGACTGGGACTGGGACTGGGACTGGGACTGGGACTGGGACTGGGACTGGGACTGGGACTGGGACTGGGACTGGAGTTGGCTACTTGGTGGAGTACCTGGAGAACCTTGAGGCCGAAAGAGGTATTGTGGCGACGTGGGAGTAGAACTTGTGTAGGTATGGCTATTGAACGAAGACGATTGCGTCGCGGGATACTGATATTGCTGCGTCTGTCGGTCAGGCAGGTTGGAAACACCGGGAGCTTTCGGTGCAAGTCGATTCGGCACCAGATTGTCATCGCGACACTGCTTTGTAGGAGGTACAGGAGCTGGTCTTGGATTTTCAAAGCTACCTTCAATATTCCGGGGAAAATGTGGACTCCGCGGCGTCATGGATGAATGCGATGTTGACGATATCGTCGTATTCGCGTAGCTAACCATGTCTTGATGCTGAGCATGATCAAACTTCTTCCAGACATTATCCTCTTTAGACATCGACTCCGAAATAAATGCCACGATGTCTATCATTGTCTGCGGGTTGCTCTGTTGCTCTGCTTTTGAAATCCCGCCGGCTTCTAATGTTCTCTGCCATTCTGGCGGCAGGCCCTGCTACAGTTAGTAGAAAATAAAGCTAACTGCTGATCGACATACCGTGAATTCCCTGGTTTGCAAGTTGTAACCAACATGCGTGACATGCTTCAGATTGTATGGATCTGAAATTTCAATGACCTTTTCCGATTTCGAGCCCTTAATGCTACTAACAAAATTGCTGAACATATATTTCACAGATCGGCCACCACCACTCTCCGTCCTGCCCGAACTGCGACACGAGCTGTTCGTTGAGCCATGTCGCCGGACACTTGTGCTCTCCGGTGACGTTAGATGTGCTACAGTGAGCGTCGACGGCGTGGGAGTCCTCGCTTCCGAGGTAACTGAATCTGATGAAGACAACGGCACCGCCGGAAACGTAGTCGACGACGACTCAGGACTTTCGGTGTGCGGCGACGAAACTGTCTGTTGACTGGTTGAAAAGGACGCGACACTGTTTACCGACGATGTAGTAGCAACGGACGATGACGGTGAGGAAGTACTGATCAACGACCGATTCGGCGGTGTTGCGGTTTGCTCAAAGAGCTTAATTTCAGGTGGGGATTGTAGTCCTTGTATTCCTGCTGCAGTCTGTCGGCGACGCCGGACTGCGGCTGCCGCTTTACTGAAAGACGGAGCGGAAGGATAACGTCTAATCTTGGAAAATACGTCCCGGGACTCGGTAGCCGTTGTAGTTTCCATGGACATAGAAATACCCTTGTCGCTCGATGCCATCGTCCACAATTCCAGACGAGTTGACAATTAAGGTCAGTGAGTACGTGACGGCGACAGAGTTCGTAATTTCCTTGTTCCGATTCGCGATCGAAGATGACTCCAGGCAGTTCTCGCTAGTCCATATGTGATGCGCAATTGCACTTTGACACTGAATCAATCGATATAATATTAGCTGTCTGCTCACAACGACGGTGGGATTATAGCGGAATTACTTACACTGTCTGATAGGCCCACAGAGATCTAACTGGAATGAACCACCCGAAGAGACTGCAGTTCCAATTAAGAATCTGATTAGCCAAGGGCTTAAGTGAGAGCACGATCAAAAATAGGTAGTCCAGTCACAAGCACGAGATGAATTGGTCGAAAGAAAGTACATGTAACGAACGAACGAGAGTACACACCAAGATTTCATTTCACACACGCGGCGGGCGCGGCGGGTCCTCCCGCTCGTGTAGTTATGTTGATGGAATTGAGGGATGGCATATACGCATATGCGGCATAACGATCATGTTGCTGTGCTATTTTAACTAAATTGTGCCTGAATTGACAACGCCGTTGTCCTGGAATTTGCTGTGTTTGGATTAGCTTTGTTATTACTTGTCTATTTTGGCATCCTATCACGCTTCTGGCAAAACTAAATGTCACATCACTAAGTTATTCTATGCTATTCTCTGATATTGCATTTGCGATAGTGGCTAGGATATGAGGCTTCCCATAAATAATGGGCCATAATCCTGCGGGTCGACTAGAGGAGCGAGAAGCGGGGTCAATCGCACGTGATGTTAACCCGGGTAAGTGACGGTACGGCACCAAACAAGACTCCGGATCCTTGGGGTTAGGTGTTTGTCAGCACATGTTCAGTCACGTGATATTTAAATATGATATACGTCCTGTGCGTTATTGTTCAGCTACTCGGTAGGCGTTTGAGAAATATTCACCTGTAATGACTGGACAACAACCTCCATGTTTTTGCTAGGCTCTTGGATTTACCTTCTGGCTGTATGCATGCTCTTTGATGTTTCCGATTGCGCGTTGGCCTCCAGAGGGACCTACATCGAGAGTCTTGATCTCAAGCCATTACCACGGAATAGTCTATTGGCGTCGTTCAATTTCGAAATATACTCGGATTCTGCGGCGGAAAATGCTCAGGTGTATGGACCTGATGGGGCGGAATTATTGGCTCATTATGGTCTATTCCCACGAAGCGTGGGCCAGATAGTCACAAGTACGCAGACCCATGAATTACACCTTCGATTTACGCAGGGCAGGTGGGATTCAGAAGAATGGGGCCTACTTCCACACAATGGAAAGTACACAGGCGGAACTGGCGTAGAAGTATGGGCATGGATCGCTGCCGAACAAGATGATGAGTATGTACCAATTATTATATACATATTACAGAATACTAACACGCACAGGGCTGAAAATAGGTGGTACGAGTTAGTTAATGCTTTGTCTGGTTTATTTTGTGCGTCATTGAATTTTGTCGACTCTAGTCGAACCACACCAAATCCGATCTCATTCCGTCCTGACTCTAATGTCGGCTCTTCTTCAATATTTACAAACCCAACAGCCAGGAAAAGCAACGTATCATCGCTTTTGCATCTCTACCATGGATCGTTGCCGCGTGAGACTGTGTGTACTGAAAACCTCACGCCCTTTTTGAAATTGCTTCCATGCAAGGGCCGTGCAGGAGTTTCTTCGTTACTTGATGGTCACAGGATATTTGATTCGAAATGGCAATCTATGGCTCTCGACTTCGTCCCAATATGCGATTCAGATAACGGATGCCGACTACATATGACCCAGAAAGTGGACGTGGTCCTGGACGTACTGCGATCACTACAACGAAAGCGTAAGTATTCGAATGATGCCTTTAAAGCTGTTCAGTCTAAGTAATTGTTAAAGACTCGCCCGTTCCTATGCCACCGCCGTTGGAGGAGCTGCAGTGTGATACATCGAAATCCTATCATTCGGAGTCTATATGCTTTCCTTTGCCTAGCCAACACGTACTCGATTGGAAGCTTTCTGATGTGTTTGGTCGCAAGATAAAAAACCGCTGTCTATTAGATCGGAGGTCTGAGTATGATGTCTCATCATATTCTGTTTGCACTCACATTACGCCAGAATGGCATCTCACTCGAGAGGGAGGTACAGTAGTGTCTAGTACCTCATCTAAGGCATGCTTTTCATTACACGGTATGCCATCTTTCCTCCGAACCCGTGTAGACATGGCTAATGTTTTGCAGAGGACGATGAATTTGATATTGGTTTCTCGACCTCAAACTCCACATCTGTGTCTAAGAATGAGCGGCCGCCAGTATACATCCAGCGGTCCATGACTGGTCGCGGCCAACAAAACGGCGGTGTCCAAACCATAATTCACAATCCTTCAATGACTGACACCGTTTCGCTCGTATATTTCGAGTCGTTACCATGGTATATGAAACCATACATGCACACATTGGCAGCAGTACTTTCTAGTTCAGCATCGACACCAATTGCAGCCACCAAAGAAGAAGTCGTGAAAGACATTTTATATCGTCCGTTTTTAGAAAGAGTCCGCGGCACTTATCTCGAGCTCAAACTCGAAATTCCTTCAGAGTCAAGACTTACTCTAAGCTACGATTTTGACAAAACCTTGCTATACTTGGCGGAGTACCCACCGGATGCGAATAGAGGATTTGACGTACCGCCAGGGATTCTCACTGTCCTTACAAAGGAATACAACGGTACAACTTCATATGCATATACTCTGCGGACCTCCAGTCTTCTGTTATCTCTTCCTACGCCGGATTTTAGCATGCCTTATAACGTCATCATTCTGACCTCAACGGTGATGGCACTGGCCTTTGGGACTATTTACAATATCTTAGTGCGACGGTTTGTCTATGAAGAGGACATGGTGCGCGAACATGCCCCACTTATGCAGAAGCTCAAACAGCGAATACGAGCAAGATTTGTACTTTGGAGAACGGCGGCGGAAAGCAACAAACCTCCGGAAAGTGGCAAGCCCAAAGAAGGCACCGTTGCAGAGGATAAAAGTCTGGACAAAAAGAATTGAATTATATATAGACATATTATATTGTACAGACATACGAAAACTACAATGAAGGCTGCACTGCCAGTAAGATCAAGCCATAGAAAAACCGCATAGTATACAAATAAAGATGATCAAGCCATAGAAAAACCGCATAGTATACAAATAAACACGCTAACTCAAACAGACCGTTTCCTCGACAAACATACATGTATCCGTACAAAAGCTTTGTTCACGCTCAGGGATGCTTTCTCTGATAATCCTGTACAACTCTGATCAAGAAATTTGGATCATTGATCATGGACGGATCTTGAACGATTTCAGGACTGCTTTCAAGAATTTTCTGCAACAAAGCCACCTCATTTTGTGGCAACGCAAGGCCCAGTAGAGCATCTGTGATACTTTGGCCCGTGCCTCTGGGCAGCAAATTTACCTCTGGGGATGCAGTGGTCGCTGATGGCGATAAAGAAGAGAAGGATGACGTCTCCATTGACAGAGGTGGATACCATGGCTCTCGACCACCATATGCATCTGATGAGATACTCGGCACTATTGGAGTTGCTGTAGGATCATATTGATCAGAATCTACGTCCATTTCGAGACTGGTATGACGATCTGTGTAGCCGCTGGAGGGCGCTTGAGCTGCTGTGTTGACCTTATTGATCACAAAAATACCCAGAAGCATTGGCATTGTGATGATGCGAGGAATGCTGATTGAGCTTATCATATGCATGTAGTCAGGTCGTGGATCTGCGGGGAGTAGAGGTACTAGGTACGCATCTTTGACATTTGGCAACTTATTCCGAATCACACCATATCTATCTCTCCCTCTGAAATAGTCGAACAACCTGGTAAAGGCTCGTTCTTGTTCTTTTAGATTTGGATCCTTTACCATGAATGATATGGCGACTAAGTCTTTCGTCGAAGATACTTCTGACAAATAGCTTGCCGCCGTATCTTTTGATAGCCGCCCATCAATATCAATAGATGGCGCAATCACGTCCTGCCATCGTCTGACCTCACCATCGAACAAAGGACCTCCGACTTGCACGGCACTTCCCATAAACTCGGACACGCTAGCCATTGAGATTAATCCTTCCCATATCACAGAAACTGTTGCTTCAAGCATGGGCGAGTAGCTATGGTCATAATCATCTTCACACACCGCATTATGACCCAAGTCGTCGTTAATAAGTCTGTCGATGTCCTCGTCGACCACCTGACGACGATCCTGAGGTTGTGGTGAAGCCGGTTGAACCGCATTCGACGACGTAATGTGGGAGTTCTTATCAGTAGGAGGTGGACTGTTCACTGACTTCCACACTTGATCTATGTCGAAATCTGCGTTGTCTGCACCTGCAGAACTACCTGAGGGGGTCGCAGACCTTGCATCTTCGTAATTCTTCGCTCCAGCGTCAGACAGCTGTAATGAGTGAGATCGCTCTCTGCTACCATCATCTGGTATTGGCCCTGTTGAATTTTGCTGCCCGACAGTTGTGAAAGGTGATACCGACCTGTGAGAAAATGCCTCGTCATTGGCACTGTCGGAAACCCGCGTTGCCGCAGCAGGATTGACTTGTGAACTAAGCTCTTCCTCTCCTTCAGGGGCGGTCTCCGGCAATGTGCCCATGGGGTCGACATCGCCAACAAACTCTTCTCCTTTATGTGTTCTTCGTATTCGCGGTGCTTCAGCTTTTTTTAGGATAGACTGCGATATACTCTCTGCCCTCACAGCTTCTGCCAACTTTTGAAGTTCCGGATTCATCATCTCCTCTGGTGCCATTCGAACTAAATGGTCTGGTGTGATCTCGCCAGATAGGACTCTCTGCCGTAACAGTGAATTTTTGATATCTTTTAAATTAAATAATATAGTTCGGAATTTATCTCGGTATTTGTGTCCAACATCCTTCTCCGTTTTTATTGCGAGTTGCTCGTACATAGAGTACTCAATCTCTAAACTGAGGTTTTCGGCAAACTCCAGTGCCGTGGTCCCCTCGCCCAGTTTAAGTGCATCATTGGCGATAGCTGCGTCGGCCGCCTTCTCGAGCAGCTTCAGTATTCCACTCGCAACTGATTTCCGAACGTTATCAGCTAAATCGTCGACGTGATCTACTTTCGGTGGCAGAGATACAGCTTTCGGAACAGTTGCAGCTGATGACTTTCTTCTTGAAAGTGGTGGATGGCTAGAGACTGACCGTGGTCTTGATATCTGTGGTTTGTCTTCTTGCTGGACTGACTTCTCTGCAACAGATGCATCGGTCTGATCAGCAACCGAAACATGGCGTTCCTTTTTCTGTACCTTCAGCGGGGCCTGTAATCAGTCGTCAGATCTCATATCTTGCAAATGGCTCGGTGCGTGATTGATAACAATGAACTCACTTCAGGTATTTCGAACGAAGGGGAGCGTGGAAATTTACGCTTAGTTGCTAGCAGAGACTGGCCGACAGTTTCCGATTTATACTCGGGATCGTTGAGACCTGGTGCAGGAGTCGGTTCTTGGATAGCAATCCTCTTGAAGTAGGCTTCGTGAAGCTCAGGCCGACAGCGTTCACAAAAATATTGATCGGGGACTTCAGCTTCATCGGTTATCCCCATTGTGCACTCAGGATGTTGCCAGCAGAGACACTCTTCGCATTGTGCCATGAGTGGCTTGTCGTCTTCTGGATCAGTTGCCTCAAGACCGCACACGCATCGCACATACGACTCTTCCTCTTTCTCTTCCTCTTCTTCAAGCATGTTTTGCTTCTTCGTCCGTTGCGATTTTGGCTTGGGCTTTTTCCTTTCGGATTGCTCTCTATTTGTAGCCTTTGATGTACTAATTGCTCGCAGCATATCCTCTGTTTCGACCTCTTGGGTCAACTTTTGACTATGTTGGCCCTTGGTAGTGCGACTCGACCTTCGTGGTTCAGCTACAATTCTCAATTAATATATAAACGTCGAATGATAGATCAGTGAAATGTGCATACTTGACGCCATTACAACTGTTCGCTTCGCCGATTCTTGATAGCGCAACTATAATGTGCTCTTATCCGAGTCTAGACAGGTCTGACGCGTTCGTGTTCTGAATAAAAATCTCAAGGTCTCACGGCTGGCACTGGGCCTGCTTGAAGCCTAGTATTTATAAAGCAAAGTACTTTCTAAGCTTCTGTGTCCTTTATAGGGAGAGCTAAGTGCCTCTAGAGTCGCGTAATGGCTACGTTACACTACTCTACTACAGCGCGCAAGACAGCTCGTAAGTAAATTCAGTACACGCTCGTCCTGAGTGAGAGTCAGGATCATGAAATATGCGCAATGGTCATATATCGCACTGCTGTGATTGATAGTAAATTGGCTAATATGATTGCAATAGTTCTTGTGCGTGCGAAATGATGATAAAAAAGTAGTTTATATGGATTGTTCAAGACGCAATGACGTTGAAGATTCATGCATAGAACTTTTGCTGCGAACGCGTGCCGACATGTACGGATTGCCGTATATTTCAGTCTGGGACCTCAGCGTAAATGACAGCGCTGTCAACTGCAATTCGACCTCAGCGGCCGCACATTGCGCTGGAAGCACTGGATGACAACAATCGATGACGACAAGTATTCGCGCCTTATTCCGGCAAGCAGAAGCTACGAAGAAGGTGGAACATCCATTTGCGAAATATGTAAACGATAAGCTGCAATGCACTGTCTGTGATCTCTCCATTTCAAACGAACGGCAATGGGAGGCTCACATTGGCACCCCAACGCATCGTGATGCTGTACAAAAGTACAAAGTCGCACAGCAGCGCAAAGCTAAGAGACAATTGGATACCAGCACTCAAGCAGAAGCTCAAGGAGATCATAGCAAGCGACTACGGCGCGAGCAGAGTGACTCAAGGTCACAGCTTCCGTCAGATTTTTTTGACGCTCCTCGTCAACAATCGACTAACAACCCCATAGAAGCAGACAGGTCAAAAGCCGAAACTGCGTCTGACCTTGATGCAGAATGGGCTGCCTTCCAGAAAGACATTGCTAAGGTCCAGGCGAGTACAGTCGTTGAGGCCACTGCTGTCGTTACCGAACAGTTAACGACGAATACTCACCGTGGAAAAGCAGAAGATGATGAGATGGACGAGATTATGGATGAACTACAAGATCAATTTGAAGAGCAGAAGACTCTAGAGAGTCGAGTGTTGAAGCTCAAAGAGATGCGTGAAAAGCTTCGAGTCAAGAATATTGAAACTTCTGCCCTAAGGGAAAGTGGCAAGCTTATCCGAAGTAATCGGGACCTGACAAATACCGAGGATGGAGTAGAGCAGAAGGAGACCGAGACCGAAGGCGACGACGAAGATGACGACGAATTTGATGAATACGCAGCATGGCGCAGGAAGGGCATCTGAACACAGAAATTTTGCATAATATATATTAAGCTACGAAGTCTGAAATGTTTATGTAACTTTAGAAGATATACTATGTATACTATTAGGAAATTGGGTGCCGCGTGATCGTAATTATAAAGACAGTCGTGATCCTTCGAGGCTGTAGCTGGATCTTGCACCGCACAGCTGGATCTATTGTCCGCCAAACCGATAGTTGCAGTGGATATATCATATAAACATAGAACATTTATTGCTCTGGCAAGTGGCTAGTATCATATGCTACGAAAGTGACGGACAACAAACAACATAAGCTTTCGTAGAAGTACCTGATTTCTATGCACTCTACCTGTAGACGCCCAATTAATATATCATAATCTCGCCCATATTTTGATTTTGAACCGTGGCTTGTGCCCATTAGATTTCAGACGCATGCCCACTTGATACGCGAAAATTGCGGTTTAGGGTAGCGACTGGCTACCTCTCGACGAATTGCCTTGCTCGCTACGTAATACTGAATATTGGAAACACTCAAAATATTGATATGGCAATTAATATTCAGCATTTATAAGAAGTTGTGATTACAGTAAATAGTGATACGTTATAGCAAATAGCTGAGGATGTTTATGCAACAGTGTGGGTTAGGTGTTTTCGAATACCAGACAAACTGTATGAGTGAAAAAATAAAATGTAAAAAGCAAAACAGGAGACAACAATGCATGCGCACTTCATATAACGTCATTTTATCTATGGAAGAATATTGCAATCAGTACGGCAGAGTCTCGCGTGACTCTGGCGCGCTTCGGAGAAAGTTTAACCAAATAGTTAATCTCGAAACCTACAGGAGGTCCTTACCTGCCCACCCGACATTAGAAGGGCCAAAGAGATAAACCGTATGCTGAACGATTCTCTTGAGATGATGGGGTTGGATGATGGAGAAATCCTCGACCTCACGGAAAAACATGAAGGAGAGCAAGGCGATGCTGGTTCGCGTCTGTCTAACTCGCCGACAGCAAAGCCAGTAGCGCCACGCTCTGAATCTGGCGAGGCTGCCTCGCATCGCACCTCCAACACCCCGAGAGTCGGGTCAGCAGTGCCTCGGTCCGTGGTCTCGACGTCCAGGAGGCGGAACAAGGGTGACGTCATGGAGTCATTTGTTTCCTTCTTAGACGTCGAAGGCAGGAAGAGCGAGAGAGGACTGACGTGATCATGCTCTATCGATCACAAATTGAGTCGCTAGAGCGGACACTTAGGGATTCCCAGACGGAGTCCGGGAGTTGCGTCGAACAATCGATGAGCTGAGGCATTCAGCTACGAGTGAGAAGGCGGATCTCGAGATTCGTTTTCAGCGTGAGCGTTCGGACCTCGTCGCTGCTTTTACATGACAGAGACAAATAGCTTCTTCGTTAGCTCTTGTTTTGTATGATAGCTTCTTCCTTCGTTCTTGTTTGCACATGGTTTGTGTACTCCTTTATTCAATGTCGGTTGTAAATTTGACTTATTCGGTCATGTTTAACAATATCATCAAAAACCACCATGCTCCCAAAATTGAGGAAGCCCTCTTCATCTGACTCCCGCCAGATGGGCTCATATTTTGAACGAATCTCTGATATACCCAGGAGACGCACCCTTGTAGAGCTCTCATACCCCAATCTGCAGCTTGTCGCGCGGAAACTAGCCGTCTGTGTGTCCGCGCTAAGATTGCACGGTCAACAGGATTGTCTGGCCATGCCCTACAGTTAGACTTCAGCGGAGTTTTGATCCTATCGCGCAGTGCATTGCTTACCGGTCAGCAATGAGCCAGTAGCCCTCATCGGTTTCATGAATGAGCTTCTGAAAAAGCACACGGGATACGGCGGCGTCATGCATACTGCCAGGAGCGTTAATGGATGCATACATAATTGTGCCTATTGGAGAGAATGCAAATATGTTAGATGTGAAGTGCGCATGTACCCATCCATTGTAGTAGGCATTCTGTACATCCATGTCACCCGCCGTCTCTACGGGCAGGTGCAGACCGTCGACGAATCCGGATCCCTTCTCAAGCATGAGATGCTGATCCTGAATGAGACGCGAGAATCTCTGCAGGTCTGTGGTCTTTGGCCAGACTCTTGTAGCTTCCGGTACCATTGTTGTCATAACATCTAGCAGTAGCTCAAGTCCAGTTGAATATATCTTGAGCACACCGATGGCAAGATGCCGAACACTTCCTGCAGAGTAAACTGTGCCATTGAGGAATTAAAGAAGTGCAACACCAATCCTAATGCCCCATCTGCATCGAGGGACCTTCGCGATGGGCGTGTTTCTCCATGAATTGAGACATCTTGTCATTGAATGGTCTTGCCATTCCAGGCCTGACGAAAGCCACGATTTAGAATGTAATCGAAAAATTGCCGGACTGAGAGCGCTGTCGTCAAGATGAACGCTTTTTCATCAGAGGAGTCACGTAACATTTGCCAGGGACTCGTGACTGGGAAAGGAAGGGCTGGGCGCGTGAGATAGAACGGTCTCCCACTTAACATTCCTAGTAATGCAATCGCGATAAGAACCAATTTCGCATTATCGTCGGGGTTCTGGTCCAAATAGAAGTCTTGATACGCGTTATAGACATGATTAATATATCGGATGGCAATTCTGACTTGTAGTATAGCAATTGCAATGAGGGATGGAATGCAAAGAAGACGCGTTGTTGACGCGCCCTGTTGGAATGAAGCGAGCAATTGGCGAAAAACTAAGTGTCACGTGAGTTTGGGATGGGCATTTGAGCATTGGTGCATTTGGCAAGTCCCCCTTGCCTTAATTTGTGAATTTGATGACCCGGCCCAAAAGTTTCGGCGCTTACTTAATGACACAAACCTGTGCATATGTACTCTGAACCGCTAAACCGTCTACGGGAAGTCACACAATAATACAAGCAGAGGCAAAAAAAAGTCATCCAAATGACCCAAAGGATTAGTAAAAATGGACAAGTCCGGAATCGAACCGGAGACCTTTCGCATGCGAAGCGAACGCGATAACCAACTACACTACATGCCCAAATTTACTTTAAGAGTCAAAAGTTTTAGGTCTTAAGTTGACGCAAAAAAATTTGTTTTCCTTTTTTTGAATATTTATTCGTTTCATTTTCCTTTCGTTCCGTTGTTTTTCGCCAGTGCACGCATGTAATTAGCTTGTAAAATCCATTGGCTTTTCAAACAAAAAAAAAAAAAATATGGCGACACTCGCCCGCTCATTACACTCATTATGAGCACCACTACCGAAACACCTCCTTCGCTAAAACACCGTCCTGGCACTGTCATCCTCACAGACGGGCTCGGACTCGTTCTCGCGCGACCAGTTGGCTCGCGCTCTCCAACTGTCACTTCCTGATACGGCCCAACATCTCATCCTTCATGAACCCATCGATGGTAACTTCTACCTTACCACGATGGAGCCCGACTTGATCTCAGTTGCTTCTCTGGTGGACACTACCCTCACCATCGGCTCCCTGACCATGATCGGCACATCGCCAGGTTGCTCCAGGTTGAGCTAAAATCATCGGAGTCTTCTCAAACCCTGCTCATGGTTACGACCATATTGCCTCAGCTTTGGAATCGTATGGCACGATTCTTCAAGCCGAATTCCCCCGTGTTGGCACCAGCACCAATGAGGATGCGCTGGAAGTCACCCTTGCGCTCAATGAGAAGCGCACCCTCCCGCCGGGTACCCTTCCGCTCGTTAGCCTTGCCCCCACTTTTTTCCAGTTTTTATCTTCGGGGGCGCCCGTCTTCCCGTGCTCCCCGTCCCCACCCACCAGCTTTTTTGGGTGCCGCTTGTTTCTCGGGTGCTCTCCACACGCCATTATCTGGCCCCGTGGGAATGAGGAATGGCTTCTTTGTCGCTTTTCCGTTGCTTTTGTCGCGTTAATTCCGTTGCTTTGTCGAGTTAGCTCTTCCTTTCTTCTTTTGTCTTGTTGGTTCCGGGTGGCCTCACTGCTGTTCTGCTGGTCCCTTCCAGCTCTGCTACCTTCCATGCCTCGCCTAGCCGGCGCGGATGTTCCATGCGTTGAGGTCTCGGGCTTGATCACCCAGTTTCCCCTTCGCTTCTGCATCTTTCGCGCTGGGTGCTAACTTCTCCGGTTCCCTCTCCGAGTCGTTGCCCCCACCCCTATCTTTATCGTCCTTGTTTTGGATGTGGATGCTCCTCTCTGGTGGCGGGCTGCCTGGGTTGGTGTTATAGCCTCCGGACCCTGGCAGGCGCCTGGTGCTGGCGCCTTCGGCTCAGTTATCTTCATCTTGTATACATATCAGTCATAAATAGGACGCTGGGTTACATGTACAATTGGTTTCAGCCCATAATGTATATAGTTACTAATACATCGGCTTTTTCAAAAAGGGCCTTTTTTAATCAAAAGAAAAAACCGGGCTCAATAAAAACCGGCCACAGCAAGACAACGTATATTCTTGCAATGAGCTGGCTCCTAGACTTTTTGATTGTTTTATAGTCCGGCTAATCAATCTGTCACTATTTGCCCTCGCCATTGAGCCATGTGCGGTCTTGCTCGGACCTCGTCGACGTCTCATTTGAGGAAGTATACTGATAATATCTGGATGATCTTGCCAGATATTATTCTACAGAAACCCATCAGGAAGTGATGGCAGACCTAACTCACAGCATCTTTGACAAGGCTGCTGAGATCAAACGCGAGGTGGAGGTGGATGACCATCAAACCGGCTGCGGCCGGAGAGAAGACTATACTGACCCGAGAACTGGCGCGACTCAGGAAATAATTGCATTATCCTTAGCCTGGAAAAGGTCTCAAGGACTGATATGGAGACTGAGGCGAATGCGAATGAGGAAAAGATGGAGAAGGCTGCAAGCAAGGCGTGAATATTTTAGCATCAGAGTTTGCAAATATATCTGCATGCATTGCTAAACCGTCTTCCTAATATCCACGACGTCGGAAACCTAGCAACGGGTCATGTAGAGGTTGCGCTATGTCTCTTCACGCGTACTTGTCAGGCTCAATCTTAGCTATCCAATAACTTCCATATAGCAGAGATATTGAAAGCTATTTTCCCGTTCATTAACATGGCGAACGACAATACATGCCCTTATCCATAATGCGGCGAACTTCAACTTTTCTCGCTCTCTTCCATTATTCGTAGCTCCTGCAAGAACCATATATTACCGTTCAAATACAGTGTCCTTACTTAACGGGAATAGACGAAAAGTTGACTAGTGTCATGGTCCCTGGCTTCTTTCTCGGTATGGTGATATGGAATCGAAAGCCATCTCTGAATTGCATAGCCAAAATTTGCCCAACACATCTCGCCGTCTACGAAGAGCATCATGATGATTGCAAGATTAGTACCCTTCCAAGCCAAATAATATGGGGCTGAGCCTAACTTCCGGCGGAATAACCAATAATGTGCAATCTGGCGCGGAGACAATCTACATCTACTTAGACAACAAAACACACCAGTTATACCGGCGCAAATAAACTACTGAGCATTTAATGAATCATTATTTGCGATCAAAGAATAGATCCCGTTAGAAATATGGATTGCCATAAGCCGCACGAGAGCCTTGTTTATCATGCACCATCCATTCCGCTGAACAACCCGTCAAAATATTGCTTGCAAGGCTCACTTTCTGCAGTCTATGGTTATCGTATCACTTCGTGTTCCAAGGCTTCAGGGAGAACTTCGAAAAATGTCACGGGGGATTAGTCTTATATTCGGCCAAGATGACATCCACAACCCCGGCTTAGTCCAGATGCGAGGGCACCCGAATTTGGGTCGTATGTGGGTTAGGGTTTATGGATGACCTAAGGTAGATAACTTTAGTCTTTAATGTCGACAGAGCGATGTGGCGCAGCGGAAGCGCGCAGGGCTCATAACCCTGATGTCCTTGGATCGAAACCAAGTATCGCTAATTTTATTTTTTCAGTTTGTTACGTGTAGTTATTCATTGGCTTGTCATTACGCGCGTAAGAGAGATACGTGCCGTCATAAATATGCATATTATATTATTCAGGAGCTCCTATGAATAAATAGAATCAGCTACATTCCATATGTAGATCGATATTACTGTGTTCCTATCACTGCAATAATATCCTGTGGCTAACTTATACCTATATCATAAAATGCCAACAATACGCGATTGATATTGCACCAGAAAAAAATTAAACCATCTTATTCAGTGCAAACTAAACATTCTATGAACTCGTTGTAGGAATGTACCCATTGTCGCACCACCCATTTACGGGCTAATGCACGTTAGTATACAGCATATGGCCTTGCCAAACAAAAAAAGAACTTACCAAGCAACTTAGATACTTGCACCAGCTACAATGGCCGCCGCCATTTTTAAATAGCCCAATTAAGACGATAACGAGGGTTGCTGCCAGCACTAACATAACAAGGCGGACGATCACCCATAAATACCACGCAGGATGCCGTCCTGAAAACACAATTTTAAGATTTTGGAACCTGTCCTTCAGACTTTTGGATTTCGGATAATAATCGTTGGCTATCGGTTGGCCAGCACGTTCTCGTAATTTTAGTGGGCTTCGAAGGAGGGCGAGACCGAGAAGAATACCCATGGCAAAGCCTCCGATATGCGCAAAATTGTCGAGTCCTGGTAATAGTCCTAGAGCAAATGCGATCACTATTTCGATGAGATGAGACATCAGAGTACGCTTTGGATGCTCATAGAGTTGCCAGTTCAGAAGCAATTGTAATATGCTCAAAGCAATAATGCCGAAAAGAGCACCAGATGCGCCTCTAAAATATCATTACTACATATTTTAGAAGTCTAGTTCGATGGATCGACTTACGTGCTCGCAATGCCATCTGGTGCAAAATTTCCGCCGAGCAAAAATCCGCAGATACCAGATGCGACGTACACGAAGGCGAACTTCAACGTCCCGATGTCTCTGAGATCTGTGTCAGTTCTGATCGTGTTCAACAAACTAAGTATAGTACCTTTCCATCGATCCACCTAGTTGGAACTGCAAAAGCATGTTCGCAATAATGTGTATAAATCCGGCGTGTAGGAAGATTGGAATAATGAAGCGCCACCACTATCGCATTACTAATGTCAGCAAGCTCTACAGATCGCCTTCACTCCGCATAGAGTTTCAATACCTGATCAGGATGGTCTGACACGCCGCCCATGCCGCATAATTCGGATAGGGTGCAAACATTTGTTGCAATAGTTGTCGAACTTGCACAAGGAAAATTTTTGGTCTTGACGTCTGTCACTCCAGATATATAGTGCATGCAAGGTGTAAACCTGGCGCCCATATGGATTAGAAGATATGTAGAAGGCCCTATCATAGGATTAAATGTCGGCCTAGTAGCGATTATGCTCCCGGTGTACTTGTGCATAACAATTAGTTCAGAGACGAAGACGATCACTTGGATCACGCTAACGATTACAGTGAACCATGGAATTATCCGTCTCTTCTTTTGTTGGTCCATGGGCGGGATGCTCATAGGAAGTCGCTCTGAATGAGGTGCGGAGCCAGGTGCTGGTATGTCTGACGGAGTCTGTTGATTACTCTGGGGATTCCACGGATTGTATACATAGGACTGCGACACATGGTGGTTGGTGAGAGGAACATTGTCCTCGTATGGGTCTGAGTATACTGCTGAATTTGATCCAGAGTAGGTACTTTCAGTCGGCATTTGCGAGAGTTCATACGACTGATTCTTATCGTATGTGCTCAACCTGCCGTTGGTCCTTGACGACATGACACTGACCGTGTCGCTGTTTTCCGCAGTCCCACCGTTTTTCTTTCTGAGAAAATCAAACGGGGCCATACTCAGTTACTGTCTATCAATCTGTTTGATTGGTTAATAATGTGGACGGCACAACAAAACTAATCACTTGTGAGAAAGAAAACTTTGTAACGTCTCATGCAACCGTCACGTCATATGAAGGACGACGTCTCGCTTACCCAATTTTCCAGTAACAGTAATCGGGCTGGCCAGGATCTGATGATTGCAGGCGAATGCGCAATATGCGCATTAAGTTTGCTAGCGACGAAGACCGAGCTTATGTTCAGCAATAGTTCGTTGTTTTCCCGTACCTGAATCGTGATTGCACCGGGCTTAAACTTTAATTCCATTAAGCGCTCCCCAAGCGAGCACACAAATGTGGCGGTTATTCTCTTTAATTTTAGTGCCCGCCGGCTGATGTCTAACTATATGTATCATAATATGCGCCCTATATAATTTAGTAGCCGTGTTAGATAAATCCGATAGTACAGACAGCAGCAATGATGGTCCAATTTAATCCGTAGAGGCATCCGCTCCATTTGAATATAACCCAAATTACTACACATAGTTAAAACAAAAATCTAACGGCCCATATAGCTACTAAGACAGATACAAACACCGTTAGCTTATTTCTACATATTCCTTGAGATGTCTGCTCTATCTGCTGAGTGGAAACACCGCGGTCCGAGCCATTCTCTATCGACCGGCTGTATTTACCAGAGTTATTGCCCGACTGTTGTTCCACAGACTTATATACAACACTTGCTTCGATTTGAGGTTCGTTGGTACTGCTACCTTCAGTCGTTGCGCATAGTAGTTCGTAGTTTCGTTGTCCGCCGCATGTTGAGCATTTAAACTCCCTGCTCTTGCGAGCGATTTCCCGCTTCGTCTCATCCGGTACACCATCGATGCTTCCAACCGCTCCATTTGCTTCTGTTGCCATGAAAGAACGTAATGCCACCAACGCCGTGCGTATACCTAGGTAATCGTTGGTCAGTCAGCATAACTCTGTGGCAACGAAAATAGCTTACCCCACGCAGGCAGCCACTCCTCGACATGGAAGTTACTGATCGACAAACAGATTTCCTTATTGACATCAAATCTCCCAGAATCTTGTAGAAATCTGAAGCTAGGTGGTGCTAATGGGTAATTGCTAGGGAGATTTATCCGTCCGTGATAGTAGCCATCTTCGTAAGGGCTTGACGGTGGGCCACGTATTATAAAATGCCATTCAAACAAATTATCCTATAAATTATTTTAGAATACAGTTTCATCAATCTCCATTGCGTGGGATAATTCATACTTCGGTCGGCGCTGCGTGTATGTCCCTGTCCGGTTCAGACAGCTCCTTCGCCTCCTTGAGTATCCTCCTCACAGTCGGAGTATTCTTGTTGGGCATTGGCATAATGATGTACTGCCGTATTGATAAGTCAGAAGGATACGATCCAAATACAAATACAATATTTCCCGGATTACGAGTAACAGTCCGCGAGCAAATAGATAGATATGTGACGCTGTTATGTTAACATCGCTTTTGGGAGTCATCACTGTTGGGAGTTTATTCCGCGAACAGACTCAATGTTTAACAGTCTAAAAGCCACGTACTCGGCAAGTTGATATTATTAGACTAGAGTTCTCAAATTTCCAGCGTCTAGGCATACGCTTAATGTACACTCTAATAGGAAAATTTATCCAAGATGTCAGTCATCCAAGCTTCAGCATATACGAGCTTGCCCAAACAAAACCAAAGACTCTGTGCCGGCTCTTACTGACATCACTGAGACACTGGATAATACGCGAGCGAAGGGTGAGTAGCGTGCGTTGAGGCCGTGTCTCCTTACCATTTGGCCTTGCCAGACGGTATGCAACGTGGTTATCAGATCTCGGCATTTTGTTTGTAATTCACAATCCGGGATGTGGTGGCCGTCTAATACAAGTTATATATGCGACCTGCTGATATTAAATGGTGATCTCGAGTAGTCAATAAACTTCCAGCCGGCGCCGCACAAATCAACTATATAGTCTTCTCTACATGATCATCAATTGGTTTCCGCCTACGCGTCCTCGAAAATAATTTTTAGTCTCAGCTCTTATTATAGTTGCCTTAAAAGTATTATATGCAGCTACGGCTAGTGTGAAGTAGTCGCCACACATGCTCAACCTATAACTAGCCAGGAATATGCGGATTTCTTCAACTTACTTGTGGACGGTAGCCGATTCGTACAGTAAGACGTCAAAACATACTTGGCCTGTAGGCTGCATCGTGGGTTTCACAGACTGACAGTGTAACATTCACAGAATTCATTTTCCAATTCAGTAAATTTCAAATCTCGGAGCAATGTACGATCTCGAATGCTCAACATTATCGTCATTTTACTACTTATTATGTGGCTCCACCGGCTAAATCAGTTGCGTCTAAGATCTCCGTCCCTCGTTTGCGTGTCCCATTGCTCAATGCGCCGACACATCTGGGCCATTATACTTCCCGGGTAACACGACCTGACAATGAAGACAGGTACAGCGTATCTGTCCTGACTGTTCCCGCCACGTCATCATTGGCGCCGCTCTCGCTCAAGACCAAGGCTCCTCCAGAGCGGCAAGTGTTTTTTTACTCGGTATTCGACGGACATGGAGGATCAGAATGCAGCGACTTTTTAGCACAGAATCTAGCCACATACGTTGAAAATGCCGATTTGCATTCAATTGAGCGACTCGAGCGGGGATGGAAGGAGAACATTGGCGGATACTGGACAAGATGGAGAGGACATCTTGAAAAGTTTCGAAGCAGGATGAGCAAAGATAGTGAGGTTTCTGTCTGGTCGTTTATATACGGCTTCTCTTGTGCTAATGATCATATAGGCGACTTACTTCTTCGCGTTCCCATTTCGTTTCTGCAAGCCGACTACTATTACACAATGGCAGAACGGCCGTCCGGATCAACTTGCACGTCCGTCTTGTTATACAGTTTGAATCCGAGTGTGCCGTATTGGTCCGATGCACCGTCACGACTCTTAGTTGCTCATGTGGGAGACACACGATGCATTCTTTGCGATAGGAATGGAGTAGCGCATGCGCTCACGTCGGCCCACCATCTTTCGTCGCCAACCGAATCGGCACGATTGAGAAGATATGCGGCAAGCTTTTTCACAGATTCATTCGGTGAAGAAAGATTCGGCAACGTGGAGAATACTCGGTCATTCGGCGATCGATCTATGAAAAGACTGGGCGTTACAGCCGAGCCAGACCTTACCGAGTACACGTTAGGATCACGAACCGCGGACGACGGATTTGGAGGCGACGAGCCGTTCTTGGTGCTCGTTTCTGACGGCGTGTCCAAATTTGCCGCGGACCAAGAGATTGTCGATATAGTGACGTCTACTGGATATCGGTCTGGTTATGCCAGAGGTACTCCTCAGGACGCGGCACGAGAGGTCGTTCAATTTGCCGCAGACGTGGGAGGCGACGATAACTCTACATGCATAGTCGTCCGGCTCTCTGGGTGGGGAAAATGGACCAGTCCAGTGGACAGAACTGGTGATTTAAGGGAATATAGACTACGCGAGGCATTAGATAAGGTGGCTCGCCGGCAGTAGAGACGGTGTCGTGAATCAACTGCATATCTAGATAGAAAAGCTTGAGTCTTAATCCAACCACTTATCATACGTCCACATGTAATAGATTGAATGTTTTAGAATGCATCGATTAATAGTTCATTCGACTAATAGTACATTATTGCCCAATACTTTATCTAAAATAAGCCGTCTAAGTCTAAGAGATTGCTGCTCGTATTGGGCGTAGACGACTGTTGCTGTGTTTGCGTTTGCGTTTGCGTTTGCGGTTTTGCTTGAACAGGTACTGATTCAGGTTCCGGCTGAGGCTGCGTTCTAGGTTGGAGGGCAGTTTTCGGGGGGGAGAACGCCTGTAGAAAAGCTGATTGGCTCTTCGATACCGGTTGCGCATAAGGTTGTGGTGGTACCAAATTTGGGGTCTGCTTCGCAAATAGCGGAGGAAGCTGATGTGCCGTTGTGGTTGCAGTAATAGTACTTGATGCAGGCTGCTGCAAAGACGCACTGAAAAGAGATGACAATGGCTGCGACGTTGCGGCGGCTGAGGTTGAAGAGAATGACGGAACAGAGAACTGCGCCATGACAGCCGCAGCATCGGACTGTGGCGGGGTAGGCGCGCTAGAGAATGGTTGCAGAGACGCAGGAGTTGGAGCTTCGTCTACATGAGTAAACTGAGCCGGAGCTGGGGTAGGCGACATCGAGAGCATAATCGGTTGGATCGACGGTACAGGCCCTGAAGATACCTCCATGTCATCATCCAAATCAATCAAATTAATGGTCTTAGCTGGAGCAATGGTTGGCTGCGGAGCCGCAGGTACTGGCGAATTGTTCCGGCTAAGCTGAAAGACGGGTGTATTGCTGCCCGACCGTTTCATGGCCTTCACCGTGTCATATTTGTTGATAACACTGTTAATATAATCATTCAAACTCAGTAGCTTCTGCACTGCCTCTTCATCCTCGCTTTCATCTTTGATGATCTTCTGAATCTTCGGCTGAGCATTTTTGATAGCATTGTACAACTCCTCAAACGCATCTTGTCTGCCAATTGCGTCTCCGTTTCTAACACCTTCAAGCATCTCATCTAGCAGTTTAGCTTTCCGCTGGATCTTCGCAAGATCTTCGGCAACCTTCGCTCGATAATCCGTTCTGTGCTCTGTATCGTAACCCGCCATGATTTTCATCAAGTGATTCGCCTCAAGAAGATCTGCTGGGGTTCCTCGACGAATAAGCTCCTGAAGCTTCGCTGATTGCGCAGCTCGTTCTTCCTCTTCTAACTCGTCTGCGGACTTTATATTCTGAAGTATACGTTAATAGCTAATTCAAATACAGAGGAAGTCTATACTTACATCCGAAGGATTCAAAACGGCAGCATCATCTCGATTGATCTCTGGGAAAGTATACCCTAATGTCATATTATTAGCATATATGTTAGTTGGACCAGATAAAGACCGACCTTTGTAAGCCAATAATCGATGCATGTCTCTAATATAACCTAGGTCCTCCTTATACCTGCTGGTCTGACAGATTGTTTCCCTCCATTCCTCAATCGCCTCCAAGATTAGTTGCTGCGATCGCGTATATCGAGGTGGTGGCCGCTCTGGGAACTTTCGAACTAGTTCGTTCAAGAACTCTTTCCTAGAAATCTGAAGATGGAATGGATATCCACAATTCTTCACGCAAATGTCCAGTAGCTACAAACAGTAAATTAATGTATTGCAGACCATTCTGGAGTGAGCTCACTTACCGCTAGCGATAAAATGGAGACAGCGGAAGATCTGCTGTTAATAAGCTTGACAATCTGAGTGGCGGCTTCACGTGCACTGTAATAAACTAATGAGCGCCTTCTCACGCCAAGTCAACTTACTGAAAATAACGAATACATACGAATTTCCCTTCTTCTCATTTATCAGGTCCGCAATCTCAATGTTTAAACTCAAATTCGGCTCCAGATGTGATGGGTCGCAAGCACGATCTAACAACGTACGTCAGCAAAACGATATCTTCATAAATTGAATTCCAGCCAAAACAACTAACCAATTAATCTACTCAATCGTGATCTCTCCGCCGGGTCCTGTCGCACCTGCCCCGACGATACTATCGGCGGAATAGATTGATCCTGGACTCGGAACCGTTCGGTATACGACTCGTTACGTGACGGCCCATCTGACGCATCGGAATACCTTCCATATGACGACATCTCTTCAGCCTTTCCCGACGCTGGCGTCTATTACCACTTGAATGGTTGTGATGTAATGAGAAAGGTCAAGGAAAGTCAGTGGCTGTTAGCGATTGCGTAGTTACGGACGAAGGCTTGCGAATGACTTGACGCAGCACAAAATTTACCCGGATCTGTTGAACCTCCGCTAAAGACGGTATGGGGCTCAGATTCTTGCGCAACACCAGAAATATATTTGCATTCCGCTACAACGAGATACTGTAAAGTTACCTACAATATGGGCAAGAATAACGGCAAATCGAGACAGTCATACAAGAGCAAAAATCAAAATCGGGCAAATTTCGCACAGTTCGATGAAAACAAGTATGAGTCGGTACCTGCCGAGGCTGTCGATAAACTTCCAGTGAGGACCGCGATGTGGGTGAGTTACTATTCTCCCTAATGGATTTTTGAACACTACGTGGAATATCCTATAACAGAAGAGAGTTAATATTGGTCTACTGTGATATAGGACTTCGATCATTGCGATCCGAAACGATGTAGCGGCAAGAAGTTGGCGCGATTGGGATTAATCAGGTCTCTGAGAATAGGTCAGAAGTTTCGTGGAGTCGTGATATCGTAAGTACCATGTTCCCTCTTGGCAAGTAAGCTCCAGCAATGCTGACTGATCGTTAGACCCCATGGAAGAGTTCCCATATCACCGTCTGATCGTGAGATTTTGGAGGAACACGGTGCGGCGGTTGTCGAGTGCTCTTGGGCTCGGGTACAAGAGATCCCTTGGTCAAGAATAGGTGGACGACATGAACGACTCCGTAAGTACTGCGAGGGAATGAAGAACAAATTTCATGCGCTGACATTGTAAGTAGTACCGTATCTAATTGCAACGAATCCTGTCAACTACGGGCGACCGTGGAAGCTGAATTGTGTTGAAGCGATAGCTGCGGCTTTTGCCATTACTGGACACAGAGATTGGGCCGACGAAATATTATCACATTTTTCATGGGGGCATGCTTTTCTTAAAGTCAATCGCGATCTACTTAATATGTATTGCAGATGTACAGATGCTGAGTCGGTCACCGTGGCGCAGAATGACTGGCTGGATAAGATTGATAAAGATTTCGCAGATCGGGAGGCTAAGAAAGCCAACGGAGATGACGTCTGGCTAGAAGGAAATATGAATCATCTGCATATAACCTATTCGGAGGAGGAGGAGGACGACGACGACGAACACGACGACGACGGCGACGGCAATGACGATGAACACGACGCGGATGAAGAAGGTGACGGGGCCAGGGAAACAGAACGTGAACAAGAAGAAGTGGCTGAGGCTGAGGTGAAGTAGAGGGATGAATTGCAAACAATGACCGCGACGAGCGTCCGTTGCGACTGCCGCACGACGATGATAAAACTGGTCAAGGACTCTCCAACAGCGGCTCAATCAGGCAATGACCAATTATGGTAACTAAGTGTGCATAGGCTCGATGCCGCTTTCAAGAACAGTCGATGGAGCTATGGTCCACTTAATTCCATACCAGTCTGCAATACGAGCTGGTAGACCTAAATTAAATTGTTCTCCAACCTGAGATGCAAAATCAAAACGGTGGTATTGACCGCACTCTCTATGACATTACAAATTGCAACCTTTAGGAAAGAGCAATGAGTGATTGGGGCATATGGGCAAGATTAGAGGTAAACAGTACGATAATAGAGGCAAGCTAGCTGACAGGAATTCGTCATTCGGGTCTGATGAGTTTGGATGAGCGTGCATGAGCGAATTATAGTCACCTATGGTATTGCGACAATACTAGAAACTCAATCGTATAGCTCCGAATGATACCATCCTTGCTTAACCCAATACCCGTTACCATGTTGACCCACAAACTCCACCAAATCCTTTTGTACAGTCCACTCCAAAATATCCTTCATCTCGGTTTCTGTCAACATACAATGGAATTTTCGACACAACTCGGCGGCTGGTACGCCTGGCCGTAATGCAATTGTCATCAGCACAACGTTTACTAGTCGTAGAAACCACACTCTATTGATGTCTCCCAAAACATCAATCCACATACGACCACCAGGTAAGAGGAACTCTGCACCTTCCGGAGAGTCTGCATGCACGACCGGAACCGGAACATCAACAGATGGCAAAGATGGCACTTGATGATCAGAACTGCTCCGTAGAACAATGTCGCAGTCTAGCTTATCACGGTCGACAAGACGAGATGTATAGCCTTCGATCAATTTTCCAGCACTAACGTTGACTCGCACCAACTCCACCTCGCCGTGAGCAATCAAATCCATCAAGCAGATCATTGAACTGTCTGGAGCCAGACGGGACATTATGATACCCTTGGATTGGGCGAAAGTGTTCAAAAGCCTGTTGTGGAACGAGCATGCTTTCTTAAATGACGACTCCTCTGTGCGGAGTTTTGCCATCATATTGAAGCGATCAGAAAAGACAAAATTCCGTCCTGGGACGCGTTTTTCAAGATCACGAGAAGTATAAACCAGTATTTTCTCCTTCTCCATCTGATTAACGGCCTCTGAACAGAGATGCGTACCGAACTTGTCAAGTAGTACTTTGGCAGACTGTGGATCATATTTTGATTCATCTGTAGCAATGACCGCCTACAGCCGATTAGCATTGTTGTTCATGGTGTTTGTTTATCAAATTGCTTACCTTTATCAGTTGCTTTACATCATCCACCCTATTAGGCGCGTGCAAGCTGGTTAGCGGCGGCTCTTCACGCGGACACGCGAATGGAACCGAGGTCAGGCTTTCTTCAGTTTTCACTGTCGAGACCGACATGTAGACATCGTCCAACCACAGATTAGACGACTCATCCCGAACAAATGTGTAATCTCGAAGGGCATTGTCTTTCATGAGATTCGTCAAGAGTCCAACGCTATCCTCGTCATCCACCATATCAGTATCATTCTCCTTCCAGTACTTAACTAGAGCCATGATATCCAAATTTTCAAAATCAAGATTAATGAGTTTGTCGTGTTCGTACGCATCCAGGAAAACATGTTCCCATCGTTCGGCCGCTTTGATTAATGCCTTCGAACCTCCAAAAAATTGACGAATTCGCGGCCAAACCGATTGCACAGTATCGACCGTATATGGCTCGCCAAGGGCAGCCGCGACCCTGTCCCAATCAATAGTCTTTGCCAGGCCACCATAAAACGAACGCGTAATAATGACAGCACGAAAAATGCAATCAGCCTGCTTGTGGCCGAGTCTAGTAGACTTCCTTATTCTCTTGAAATTTTCTACACATTGTTAGTCACATTTAATAACACTGGAAAAAGATAAAAATTTCTTACTCTTCTGTTCCTTGATCGCTTCCGCGCGTTTCTGCCTTGTTTCCAGTGCTTCCATAGATTTAGCCTTCTTTCCAGGACGCACAAATTCGGATATTGGATCAACTGCTTCGTCTGCTGTTCCACGTTTCCTTCGAGCTTTGGCACTTGGTCGTGCAAAGATGGCTTCAGGAGTCTCAGCAGTGTTCCCGGTGCAGGGTTCGATTAGAGTCGGATTTTCGTTGTGGCGTTGCAAGGGTGGAGCAGAAACTTTTGCTCGCCTAATGCGCTGAGATATGCCATGTTCACCAACTGTAACCAATGACAAACCGCGGCTACTCTCTTGCTGTTCTTCCATGCGCTTCTTCAATCTTGCAGACGCCGCCTGCTGCTGTTCGGTACTCAGTTTCGTCGTTCGCAATGCTTTCTCAGCCCTCCTTTGCACTCGCGCTCTCTGTTTCATGGACTGTATTGGCACCATATTGTAGAATGAAAACTCGTTCGATATCACTTCAATAGGGCGACTAGCCCTCTTTGTGCCATCTTTTGCTACCATTAAATTTTCCTTGAATTTCACAACCTCAGGCGAGTCGACCCCATAATGAGGGTAAGTCAGGATCCAAGTAGTGGTTGGCCGCCCCTGAGCATCAATAGTTGATATGCATATTCTTTGGAGCTTGTTCTTGTTGACGAGCGAACTAGTATCACGCTCTAATGTTCGACGATCAAGCTGGCCAGCGGTCGAATTTTGTGATCTGCTTCGTAGATTTGCTAGCAATGGCGTACCACCCTCCATGATGCCACGACTTTCCTCCAGGAGCTGCAACATCAAAGATTGACGTTGGCTGGCAGCAATTGAAAACGAGCTTCCACTAGATGAGGAAGACTTTGCACCCGGCTTTACAGGCTCGGATTTTTTGAGAGTCGCTATGGAGATTTTCTTAACTGGCTTGCTAGATGACGAGGCAGATGATGCAGTTGCCGAGGCCGCGTCGTCCTTATGGGCTTCCGCCATGAAGACGTCTTGTTCAGGACTCTCCGATGTGCGTTCTTTTTCGACTTCGGCCGTAGCAACTGGTGTCTCACTGATCTGGCCCTGAGGTTCGGTTTCAGGTGCGAATTCTTCAATGACTGGTGTTGCAAGTGGCATTGATGATTCGGACAGTGGATTCTTCCGTGGCCTACCGCGCCTACGTTTCGGTTGACCTGTTGCATCCGGCTCAGATCTCGCTGGCGTCGCAACCTCCTTAATATTCAACCTGGTAATACTGTGCCCTGTACCATGCCATGCGGGAACTTCGACGATTAGTTACATGACTAAATTAGTACTAGAAAATGCTTACTTTTTTCTCCGTCGTCATTCATCCCTATTCCAATTTCCGGAACATGGCGTGATCTGTTTTGTCGTTTCGACAGCAACTGAAGATCCGCGTAGACTGATTTGGAGATAAGCGGTCCGAATTCACCCCAATTCTCGTCTGGAGAGTTTTGCACAAATGCGCGATACGCAGGAAGAGTAAAATATCGATAATACGAAACTCTCGCTGTATTGTCTGAACCCCGCACCATGGCGTATTGGCCTAAGTGGCGCGGTTGCGAAGATTTCGAGCCGTCTGGACCAGATGTATCCGCAAACTTGGTCAGCACGGTATTGAAAATCCGACTAAAGTCACGTCCAACGCATTTTCGCGTCAGCTCCATGGAAGAGATTCCTTTCGTGCGCTTTGACGCGACAAGGTCGTAGACCTGGTTTTCCAACGGAAAGAAGCGATTGAAGCATGGGCTTTGCTCACTCTCTTCGTGGAATTCTTGAATCTTATCATTTTCGCTAACCTCGAACAGCTCCTGACTAGCATCCTCAACGTCAGACGACTTCTCGCCGTCGTTCTCTGCTACTTCTTCTGCGACTTCTTGAAATTCAATCTCTTCTTCCCTAAAAATTTCTTTATCCGGATACTCTTTAACAAACTGGAGACAGCTATGCTTCTTGCCAGTTTCATCGGAGGCTCGAACAACGTAGACCTTCCGGATATAGCCTTTGCTCTCCAAGTTTTCGACGCATCGTCCAAAAACTTTGATCTTATATCTGGACGTATCCATACCCTACAGCCAGTCGTCAGATAAAGGGAACGGTGCCAACGAATAACTGCCACTCACCAACTGCTTACGCAAGTCAGCGCGCTGGCGCAGACCATTCTTTGCAACCTTTAAGTATTCCATAATTTCACGGCGTAACTTCACAGTCTCTGTGCCTGCACTTGTGTTCTCGTTACTACTTACGGGGTCTGCTTTTTCAAATCGTGTGCTGACTAGCAGAGTCGTCTTACCACCTTTTTTGACGACTACAGGATATTTCTTGATAAGGTCGAGATTTGATAGAACATTGACTCGACTGAACAAAGACCGCGGGTCTTGTTTAGTAACGCGTGCAACGTCGATAGCTGTTATTCCGGCTTCTCGAGCACGTGTGATGGCGCAGAGAAGCACAAATGGATAATGTCCAAGCTATTGAGCAATAAGTGCTGGCCATACTCAAAAAAGTGATTGATATTCCCACTTACCGAGGATCCTTCTTTTGGCGCGCCCGTGAGTGTCCGCCATAGCAAGTCCTGGCTCACAAACACACGTAGCTGCTCTCCGTGCTCCTCTAGCAAGCTCGCCAAATCTGTCATATCCTCCTTATCAGTATCTAATGGTTTCTATGCAATTTTTTACATGTTAGCTCTCACGCAGTCAGCAGGAATCTTCAACCACGTACTGGATCTTCACCGTCCGCGCTTTTCAAGCCGACGATGAACTGTTCGGTTTGGTTGCAAAGCCATTTCCACACAACATACTTCAACGAGTCATCAAGATTCTCTACTTTCAATTGCACGATTTCCCATAGCCGAGTAATGGAACAGCCTAAACAAATTTATCAAAAATTAAAATTAATTCACTCCCCCAGAATCGAACGCATTGTTTCACTTGTTGAGAACGCACAAAAGGCGACCAAAAAGACGCGTTCAGTCAGCAATAAACAAAATGGGTACCTTCGACACCGTCTAAGGCGATTTGCTCCACAGTAAATGCCACTAACTCGTCTGCTGAAAGCATCCTGCATGAATTGGAACCCAAAGAAAATGAACCAATAGGTCTGCTTGCTGTATTTGAAGATCGAGCCACAAATGTATCAAATCGCCGTTAATTGCGTGATTGGCAACTAACCTAGCATGGTCTTGCCTGCCGGACCATTATTGTACCATGTTACAAGCTGACAGGAATTGACCGATGTCCAAGTAAAATTCTATGTATCTTCGACGACATGGGCTCTGACGGAGTTGGAGTGGACTTTCGCGCTGACCGAATACTCTCTCGTTGACACGAATGGCGTCATGCCGAAACGTCATGGCAACTGTGAACGCTGGAACCCCGCAACGTATCCAAATTGCTAGTCGAGTCCTGAGTCTCATATACTTGCTTTAATATAGCAACGCTGCTAACTCCAAATGGCTTCCAGCACGACGGAAAATACAGCGTCTATAGAAGATGCCATCCGCGCGCTGACAGGCGCTGCGCAGGATGCGGTGGTAAGATCATTTATTGTTCTTTGGAAGTCTTTGACAGTGATCCAATTCCTTTGCAGGACTCCGATGACTATATAACATATTCTACATTGCTTGACGTTTATCTGGGAAATCCGGACCGATACAAAGAGTCTGAGCGAGTCGCTCTATTGCAAGCACTGGAAAGCATTCTACGACGGAGCGTATGTACAACAGGCGATTGCCGGATCAAATCGCCCTTCTAACCTGCCGCAGGAGATTCTTCTGTCTTACGTCGCTTGGGATCTTCCAGTATTATTACTTCCATATTTGGCATCCGCCGATCCTTTTGATTCCGTTGCTGCCTCGAAAGTGCTCGCACCTCGAAAAGCTGCGCTTAAAATTTTCAATTTAATCGCAGAGAAAGGCAATGCGAAAGAGGTCTTCCTGAAGTCAATCGAGGCGTTGTCAACGTTGAATGTGGATTTTTCACTTGATGCTACTCCGGAGGAGAATCTCGATTGTGAAAAACTGTTTGTTCTCAAGTTTTATGCGTTGTTTGAGGTGATCATTTCAGGTACGTTATATGTGATGGGGCCTTTGCTTCGCAGCTCACTCACGCGGATCATAGTGACTAGACGAATAACGACTCAATACCCGTCTCGATTCTTGACCACGTCATCAACAGCGCTGTTATCGTTTTTCTCCGGGCATGTAGATGAGCTCAGCGAGCAATCCCTGCCGGTATTGCTTCGGAGGTTGTACCTCTTCGCCCGAGACTATGTCCCCCCTCCCTCAAAAACTGCAGTCGAACCAGAAGAGGAAGCACTCCAGCGACGAATGCTACAGAGTTACGTGACACACATGGTAGAAATCATGCTTCGGAACAAAAGCGTTGCTTGGAGCCGGCGATACTTTGCGGAGATCAAGCCGGAGATAGACGTACTGCCGATCAGAGAAAGAGAGCGCCCACTATCTTTCGACGGCGCGCTGAGTCCAAGTATAATTGAAATGCTTGAGCGGTTTTTACAATTGACTTCATCGTTTGATATTGCACCCGAAGTGTTCGCTGAGACACTGCTAGAGGAGCCTCCAGAGATGGAACTTGATAACGAGCCTGAGGTTGATCCAAGTTTCCCGTCGCCACCTGCATCAAGTTCTTCCATTCCCCTGTCCGCGGAAGGATGCTTCTTCCTTCTCGCGGAATTTTTAGTATCTGAACCGCAGTCAAAGATATCGTTTACTTTCCCCGATGTAATAAAGATCACCAAGCGATTTGTTATCAGGGAAGAGGGTGAATCCCCAGGAGTGGGTGTGTGCGATGCTGTCGGTTTCTATGCCTGGAAGTTCTTAAAGGATATTACACCAGAAGAAATTGCGTCTGTTTCTCCAGAAGAATTTAATGGATACCTGCAGGTGCTGACGTCATTATCGGCAACGTCCCCGTCACCTACTGCTCGGTTCATTTTCCACACCTTAGTTGTCCACCTTTTGTCGCGGTCGAGTCCTGAGAGGTCGTACGGCTACATCTATGATACATTGCAGTTCTGCCCATTTGAGAATGTTTGTGGCGCTTTTGTGATCGTCCTCAAAGATTTCCTTGATATTTCTTCCCTCGAGACTGCAGAATCGTCAAGATGCAGAATTACTTACGACGAAACCAAGCGAAAGCAGGTCGAGGATCTCATCGAGTCCTGCCTTTCTGCCATTGAAACCAGTCCAGATTTATTGCTAGACGAGCGATATCCGACTCTACTGGCATGGGTCAACAATTTCCTTGTGGTAGTGGGTGGGGAGAAAGCATTCTTAGATGCAATAGCCATACGTCTACATGCATTGATCCGGCGCGACAAGTTGACTAGCAAGAACGATACTGACGACGACGAGCGAATCGAGCGCGATGTCCGAGCAGGAATTCTTACTGCAGGTATGGAGCTGCTAGAGAAGGCACACAGTTTAGAGTCTGCCGTGAAGAAGTTATCGATTGCAGATGACGAACCTACACCGCGTGCCACACCAGCAGCTGCCGCGTAAACTTATTTAATACGAAAAATAATTCCATGGCGAAAGATTGAATGGAAAAGTGGTGTTATGTAATTAATATTGTATTTTATAGTCTATCTTTGTAGTTTCAGTAACTGTGATATGTTAGAAAAGGTTGAGTGCATCTAATATCAATTACGGCGGAAGCCTTCGCTCGTGATGTCCTCGTTTCGCGATTGACCATCGCAAGTGAGGCTCGCTGCTCCTGTGATATATACCCAATTG
Organism: Lipomyces doorenjongii; assembly: GCF_038497915.1. NCBI lineage: Eukaryota > Fungi > Ascomycota > Lipomycetes > Lipomycetales > Lipomycetaceae > Lipomyces > Lipomyces doorenjongii. Next base: position 104,793 of record NW_027118103.1, on the reverse strand, counting down.
TCAAATGCATTTTTCCATGTCTCACATATTATCGTTTACTCACGAAATACGTCACGGTGTATATATGTTGTTTTATGAAGCCGGCCGGTGTAGTTGTGCGGCAGCCTTTTGTCGTTCCACTGATAAAGGCAGGCAGTCGGCGAGTGTGTGTATGCTGAGTGAACACTATCTTACTTATCTAACGCGATGGTATGCGGTTATGGCACAATGCAGTAAAAATATCTGATATTTGCCTGTTTCAGGCGGTTGTGATTGGCGCCAGGTACTCCCAGCCCAAATTAATGCGGGAGGCTAGGTACCAGTCCGAGCCCTGTTTTATCTGCTCGTCGTCCTCATCAACATTTGACGATCCAGAATCTCCTTTCATCATCCCCGACAGACTGCCACCATGACTGAAGATCCTCGTATGACCGCTGGCGAAGCGTGTAAGTACATTTATTCTGTGTTTTCTGGTCAATTGCCTCGGTAGACCATGAGGACATCGTATTGCAATAGGCTTTTGCTAATTGGGCACTTTTTGAATTGATAGCCTTCATAAATGCCGCTGCTGTTACTCGTAACTACGCCATTCACCCTCGTATTAAGTATGATTTTACGAATTAATTGGTCCAGCGACCGGTTCTTGGCCGACGTCAGTCCAGTGCCAGCACAGTTTGAAACTTGATGCAGAAAAGTGCGGTAAAGTTAACAGCATACAGATACAACACTGTCACCGGTGTCAACGGGCCCCTGGTCATTCTAGACAATGTCAAGGTGCGATAGTTTCGTATGGAATAATGGAGTGCTCAATTGTAGTTGTGGTAGTACCGTGAAAAGTTAGTGTCTGACATGTTTTCACTGTAGTTCCCACGATATAACGAGATCGTCAATTTGACACTTGCCGACGGTACCGTCCGAGCTGGACAGGTTCTTGAGGTTCGCGGCAGTCGTGCTGTTGTTCAGGTATGTGAGTTCTAATGGATTCCGGGAGTTGGATTGTCGGAGACTGTGACAAAATTCTGAGCGTTATAGGTATTCGAGGGTACGTCTGGAATCGACGTGAAGAAGACTCGGGTCGAGTTCACTGGAGAGAGCTTGCGTATTCCCGTCTCTGAAGATGTTATGGGTCGTATTTTCGACGGCTCTGGTCACGCTATTGACAATGGTGAGTCTGCATCCACACATGCGGGAAAGATAGGAAGGTCTAACCGAAGGCATAGGTCCGAAGGTTTTCGCTGAGGACTACCTCGACATTAACGGTTCTCCCATCAATCCCTATTCCCGTATTTATCCTGAGGAGATGATTTCCACTGGTATCAGTGCCATCGATACCATGAACTCTATTGCCCGTGGTCAGAAGATTCCTATTTTTTCTGCTGCTGGCCTGCCACACAACGAAATTGCTGCGCAGATTGCTCGACAGGCTGGTTTGGTAAAGCGTCCCACGAAGGACGTTCACGACGGCCACGAGGAGAACTTCTCCATTGTTTTCGCGGCTATGGGTGTCAACTTGGAGACTTCGCGATTCTTCAAGCAGGATTTCGAAGAGTCTGGCTCACTTGACCGTGTGACACTCTTTCTTAACTTGGCTAATGATCCTACTATTGAGCGTATTATTACTCCTCGATTGGCCTTGACCACTGCTGAGTACTTAGCCTACCAGACCGAGCGGCACGTTTTGGTTCTGTTGACCGATATGAGCTCATACGCTGACGCGCTTCGCGAGGTTTCGGCCGCGCGTGAGGAGGTCCCCGGTCGCCGTGGTTACCCCGGTTATATGTACACTGACTTGTCGACCATCTACGAGCGCGCTGGTCGTGTCGAGGGCAGAAACGGTTCGATTACTCAGATTCCTATTCTCACTATGCCTAACGATGATATCACACATCCTATCCCAGATTTGACCGGATATATCACCGAGGGTCAGATCTTCGTCGACCGTCAGCTCCACAACCGTGGTATCTACCCTCCAATCAACGTCCTTCCTTCCCTTTCACGGCTTATGAAATCTGCTATTGGCGAGAAGCTCACACGCAAAGACCACGGTGACGTGTCCAACCAGTTATACGCCAAGTACGCTATTGGTCGTGACGCTGCTGCCATGAAGGCTGTTGTCGGTGAGGAAGCTTTGTCTCAGGAGGACAAGCTCTCACTCGAGTTCTTAGAGAAGTTCGAGCGCAGCTTCATTGCTCAGGACCCGTACGAGACCCGCACGATTTTCGAGTCCCTCGACCTCGCGTGGTCACTCTTGCGTATCTATCCGAAGGAGCTGCTTAACCGTATCCCGGCGAAGATCATCAATGAGTTTTACCAGCGTTCTCGTGTTGACTTACCTGTCGACGCTCCGGCGCCTGCTGAGGAGTAAGAAAGGGTTATGTAAAGGGTTGAGTATAATAGATTGAAAATGTGCAAAGGGTGTTGTCATACTTGGTGTTGCAAACGTTTTTGTCATCTTCACATTTGCTGATATATATGTTTATATCTAATTTGTTGTGTCCGTGTCTATGTGTCTATGTGTCTCAACAATCAGTGTTTACTTATTAGTATACATAAAGTAAAAGTCATTTAAGAATTATACAGAGACCGTAGAGTGACACTGAGTGACCTCTCATATCATGCCATACTAGGTGAATGTTGACACACTCTACAGAGCTCCAAGGTCGTGGGAGGACAATTACTTGGTGGTAAGATTCATTATGAAGGGAAATATATGTTATCAAGAACCGAAGACCAGAAGAAATTGAATCATAACCCACCCTAGAGCTAACTTGCACGATTTAAAAAGTAGCAATTTACATCCACCAGCAGAAGAACAGGAACGCCAGTCATAAAATATGCATATAATTAATCACAACACATTGTGCGGGGCCGAGCCTTCTCGCCAAAGAGTAGATGTCCAATAAGAGCACCTACTCCAATAGCGATAATTATCCATCCATTATAGGTCATAGCAGTTAACATGAGAAAGAACGAATATATGACTTGAATTGCATACAGGACTGGCCGGAGGCGATTCCTGTACCATTTAAGTAAGGTGGTCTTCTTCGTGGTGAATAAGGTACCGTACTTAGTTGTGTTTGAGGCAATCGTAATGGGCGGTGGGATCTGCATGTCTATCAGCGTCGGAGTTGAGGAGCTCGTAGAGCTGTCAGAGTCGAACTCATCAATGTCCGTGGTTGCAATCACTACGGTCTGGTCAGAGATGGTAATCGACAGTAGTCTATGGAAAGTACATACCAGGAGCAGATGTGAGGGTACGCAGGTATTCAAATCCAATTCCAAGCACGATGATACCCACAAGGGAGGCAATAAGTGTCCCGGGTCCTCGAATATGCCACCACTCGAAGACGACACATACATCAGTTGGATCCCAGGTAAAGATCATCTAATAGCCAACGTTAGGATGTCCTCAAAAAAAATCAAATATAAGACGTACATTCATCCTGCATGCGGAGGAGTCATGGCTAGAATCAGAGTGATCCATGCCCCCGTGCCCCATGCCCCCGTGATCCATGCCTCCGTGATCCATGTTCATACTCATCTTGAACGATGAGGAAGAATGGCTGTCGTGTACTGTCTGCATTCGATAAATGAAACAAGTGTGCACGGTAACAGTGGACACGAGTAGTGATATAAGTATAAGCAAGCTATATGAACGATTGAAAGCTACTGTACGTTTTGTCAGCAGGCTGACGATGTTAAGCGATTCGCAGGTTCAAATTATAGATAGCTGGAAGAGAACGAGCAGTAAACAGAACAGCACAGACAGCAGGACGGTGATGGTTGTGTACGAGTTAATATGAGCTAATAAACATAGCCAGCAGAACACACGCGATGACCGCCGATGAGCTTTGTAGAACCCCTGAGCGCCCTATATTGCCATCGTACTTGCTCAGTTTTGAGCAATATTGCGAAATATGAAAGCTAAGTTAAGGTGTGCATAAAAGCACGTGATATATCCGATGACACCAGGCGGCCAAAATATGTGGTAATTTAAGCCCTTGGGATTCGAACAGCCGCTCTCTGCGGGCCGGGGTCTCCTCATCAGTATCGACAAACTCCGCCTATATCTCGAAAAAGAATAATAAATGATTTTGTAGACGGAAATGCTGCTGATATGCCTGATGCGGAAATATTGTGCAGCTTGCGCTGCCGGGATACGTCGGTGAACGGATTCATTGTGCTGACAGGCGGAACAACGAACGCGAAGGTTCGTCAGCGGACAACACTTAGACCCATCTGTCTCCTTGCAGACGCCCACTTGTCACCCACAATTTCTAAATTGAGCAGTTATCTGATTGGCGACCTAATTTGAATGACAGGCCAATATCGAGATGCTTGCGCCAACAAGTCTTCTACGCCCACTAACATCTCAGCTCTGTGCAGCGACGGTACCCGCACGCCAGTTTCTACTGCTTGCCGGACGACGGACAAGTGCCAATACAACCATTATCTCGGCGAGTATTACGACCTGGAGGCAATCTTCCATTGTGTCTTCTAATCGTCGAAATATATCATTGCGTGGTGGATCTCTTCGACCCAGATTCGAGTCATCACATTCGCGATCACTTCATTCTTCGGCGATTCTCTATCAAGAAATTACTCCGAAAGAAGATGGCACTAAAGACGAAAGGGCCACTCCAGCAAAGAAGGATGGCGCTGACGGGCTGCTGGACGAGAAGGTGATCACCATCAAACAGCAGCGCAAGGCTGACTGGGCCATCATGAAGGAAATGATAAAATACATTTGGCCGAAAGTAAGAACGGCGAGCACGGAAGTCTACAGAATACGTTGGTTAACATTTAATAGGGTCAAATTGGTGTCAAGACTCGCGTGGTAATTGCTCTGGGACTACTCGTTGGGTCAAAGGTGTGGTACTTGTTCAATCAGGCAACGGAAACCCCTGTCTAACCAAGCTCAGGTCTTGAATGTCCAAGTTCCGTTCTTCTTCAAAAGCATTGTCGATTCCATGAACATTGATTTTCTCGCTTATGCCGGTACTGTCTGGACTGTGGTGGGCTCTGTCATCCTCGCGTACGGTCTAGTGCGCATCGGTTCCTCACTCTTTGGCGAACTTCGAAACGCCATCTTTGCTAGTGTCGCTCAGAAGGCAATTCGGTCCGTTGCATTGAACGTCTTCGAGCACTTGCTCAAGCTCGATTTGAATTTCCATCTCTCTCGTCAGACTGGCGGTCTCAGTCGTGCCATTGACCGTGGTACGAAAGGTATTAGCTTCATATTGTCGTCAATGATCTTTCATGTTTTGCCTATCACGCTCGAAATCGGTCTTGTTTGTGGTGTCTTGACCTACAACTACGGTTCGCAGTTTGCCGCTGCTACCTTCTTTACCATGCTGGCATATACGCTGTTCACAATAAAGACAACATCATGGCGAACTCAATTCCGGAAAGATGCCAACAAAGCAGATAACCGTGCTGCGACCGTTGCCGTTGACTCCCTGATAAATTACGAAGCTGTTAAGTACTTCAATAACGAAGCATACCAAGCAAGAATATACGACAGGGCTTTGGCACAGTACGAAGAGTCGTCAATCAAGATTGCCACATCCCTTGCATTTCTCAATACCGGCCAGAGCGTTATCTTCTCGTCCGCGCTGACCGGTATGATGTATATGGCTGCCCAGGGCGTCGCGGCGGGTACATTGACCGTCGGGGACCTCGTAATGGTCAACCAGCTTGTCTTCCAATTGTCCGTGCCATTAAATTTTTTGGGAACCGTCTACCGTGAGCTGCGTCAGTCGCTACTTGACATGGAGACTCTTTTCAACCTCCAGAAAGTCAACGTTGGCATTGTCGAGAAGTCCAATGCGCCGCCATTGAAATTGACAAAGGGCGACGTCACATTCGAGAATGTTACTTTTGGATACCATCCCGACCGACCAATTCTCCAAAACGCATCTTTCATTATCCCTGGTGGCCAAAAATCAGCAATCGTCGGCCCCAGCGGATCCGGCAAGTCCACGATTTTGAGACTGTTGTTCCGCTTCTACGACGTGCAAGAAGGACGTATCCTTGTTGATGGCCAGGATATTCGAGACGTAAACCTTGAGAGCCTGCGGAAAGCCGTCGGTGTGGTTCCACAGGACACGCCGTTATTCAACGACACTATTGAGCACAATATCCGCTACGGCCGCATGGATGCCACTGCCGAAGAAGTCCGGCGAGCAGCTGAGCGCGCCAAAATTGACAAGCTTATCAATGACCTGCCGGATGGCTGGAACACTAAGGTCGGTGAGCGCGGTATGATGATTTCGGGTGGCGAGAAGCAGCGATTGGCGGTCTCGAGGCTGATTTTGAAGAACGCGCCGATTATGTTTTTTGACGAGGCTACGTCTGCGCTTGATACGCACACCGAGCAGTCGCTTATGCAAAATATCAACAGTATTATTCGTGAGCAGGAGCGCACTAGTGTCTTCATTGCGCACCGTTTGCGCACGGTTCTCGATTCTGACAAAATCATCGTCCTGAAGAAAGGCTCCGTGGCCGAGCAAGGCACTCATAGTGAGCTTCTGAGCAAGAACGGCATTTATGGTGGCATGTGGCAGGCGCAGGAACTCATGGATATCGTTGAGGACGAAGGACAGAAAGCCAGAGAAGAGCTGGACCATTTAAAGAAGTTGGGAGCAAGCGAATAATTAATTATATGCTGATACTTTCCATTCTCTGTATTATAAGGTCTATAGAGTTTTTCTTGGGTTGAATGTAAATAGATTAATTTTGTTTCGAAATTTCATATAAGTTCTAACAGTTAATCATGCTTCTTTCTACTATTTTTAAGATTAGTCTATTTGACAAACTCCTTGAATGAATCCACGCTCCGGAACGTGACATTTCCGTGTTTAATCTCCGCAACCTTTAAGTGTCCCCCTTTCGACGCGTTGCCTTCTCGTGTATCCACCAGTGTCGCCTCAGTATCCGCAGCAGGGGCCACCGCATCCACCGACGACGTAGTGGCAATAGGCGCAAAAGCCGGCGTCTGAAGACGAGCAAGCTCATTCATCTCCGACGCGAGGATGAGGTCGCTCAGTCGTGTTGCGCGGGACTGTATCAATAAAGTGCAGGGCCCGTTGAATTTGAAAAACAGCTCATCGCCCCAGATAGCCGTTCGCAGGACAGTCATGATTCGGTACCAAGTCCGGGATAAAAATCGCGCAATATTGGTCTGTTGTAGTTCTGTGAGGAATGATTTCTGTGGAGGTGTCGTGACCCCGCTCGTAAATTCGGAAGTTGAAGAGACTGGCGAGGGGAAGAGTCTTCTGTACGACTTGGAGATCGATTGCGGAACCTGCAGACGAGGCAGCTTAATCCGTGAATGGCGCAGACGATATGGAACGGGTTTTGGTGCTGGCAAGTTAGATGTATAGGCTAAAATATTCGCCGGGTGGACAACAAACTCGTCGGATTCATCTTGTAGCGTAACCTGATAAATCTGTCCCTTGCCAACCAGTGCAATCTCGCCACGACCAGACAAGACTGTGTTACCCCATCGTGAGAGTGACAGGCTCGGGACAAGCTTCGGCTTGACGGTAAGGTTAGAGCCGGTCCATGCAAGCAATGCATTCCTCTGAGCAATTGTCCAGTCTAACCGTCCGTCCATGGATACAACCGCGAACGTCGTCTGCACCGAGGACGATTTTGATGTTATAAGAGCTGTAAGTGGAGTTGTACTCGTGATCTTCTGATATAAAAATGGTATTCCCACAAGCGTCCGAACCGTCGGCTTGAGCATCGACAAGGTTGATGTAACCTACGTCACTAGTGAGTCATTGATAATTTCCCTACATGTAACGCAATTGCTCCGACGCAACAGATACATACATTATCAAGCTCTCCATTGACGCCAACGAGAGTTCCTCGTCTCGTAAATAGCGTCGCAGATGCAGGTAGCGCGACATTCAACAGACTAGCCGGAGTTCCCAGTACATCAAATTTGGGAGCTACCAACAATGATCAACATTCCTTCCTCTTTCCATACAAAAAAAACTACACACTTTTCGGAAATGGTCCATCGCCACTTATCTGAGGCACATTTTTTATCAGTTCAGAAACGTCCATGGACAACGGAATCGACGCGGAAGGTGATTGCGCGATATGCAAGTTCCGGGTCAACAATCGCAGCGCGACCGGAATCGTGGCACCCCGTCGCAAGCGGATCGGTGACATTGTCAGACTGAGATGTTAACCGGTTTGTTGTGCGGAAGTTGCGCCGTGCTACCTTGGTGGAATGTCGAATATTTTCGTGGCTCGACGTGTAAAATGGGAGCATCCGAGGAACTCGGCGGTCGAGGCATCGCGAGTCCGAGAATCGCTAGTCTGGAGAAACACTATTTGACGCTTAATCACCAAGAGGCCAACACGGTCTCGTCGACTGGTGAAACTGATTTACGCAAGAAAAATTTTATATTGCGATCTTCCTTAATTTAAAAGATATGGCTTCAATTTTGTCCATCGTGGAGAAACCAAGTCCGAGTTTTGGTATTGCATAGTAAGAGATCGATCGACCATGAATACTTTTGCATTGACTTAGACGCACGCATACACTTTATACAACATAAAATGCTATCATATACAATTTACATCTCTCCATCTCTATGACGCCGCCCACACATCTTTCCCGGAGTTTTCCATCCAGACACCCAGCTGCTTTACCGAGCTATCCCACTCCAGTAATCGCTGCCGCATACTCTCGATCTGATCCTTGGTCATAATCCGGGGTTGCAACCAGGTAATCGTGACACGCTCGCCAACCTGGTCAATCGATCCCCGGATTAGTCCCAAGCTAAGCGCCTTCATGACAAGATGTTCGACTTCCTCAAGTAGTAATCGCGTCTCGGTCGCAATAGTATGGAAAGACAGCGTGCGATCCGACGCCGGGCGTTGAAACACGGCCTCAATAAGAGCCATTAAGCAAATCTTCTGTCGCAAGAATTCATTCGAGCTTTGCAAAATTGGTAGCGTCGCAATCCGAGGCGCAAGCTCGTCGAACTTGGAGATAGCACCCGCATTCAACACGAATAACAGCGAACGTAGCCATTCATACTCAGTGCCGACAAGACTGTCAAGGATCGGATGCAGAAGTAATTCACCAAAGTTGTAGATCGATTCGCCAAGTAGGGCTGCCACTGACAGATCATATGCCCGCTCGCGTTGCGCAGTCAACGTGAGATCCGTCACGTTGATGCATGCAAGGAAGCGTAGCGAGTTGCGATAGTAAGCGGCAAAATCTGCCTTGGCCTTATAGTAATCCGCGTTGACGGAGTAATACGCTGCGTTGATGACTGACTCTACAGAGTCGAACTTCTCCAAGATAGATCCCGCACTATCCAATGTCACACGCGCACCATCAAGATCCTGAATTTGCAGCTTGACCTGCGCCGTCTCAATCTGAGCGTACACATAAGCATCCTGGGATGCTGGAGTGTTGACTTTCCCTGCGAGTGCAGTCATAAACTCTAGAGCCTCCGATTTATCTTGGAATGTCGCCGACGTCGCGAGACCGAGGGATACCAGCTTAAGCTGGTTGATCTTGGAATCGAATGTGCCGACGAATTGTGTGTATACTCGCGTTCTGAGTGGCACACTCTCAGGATTTTGAAAGAATTGGACGAGGACATCGGTAAGCTGATGCCATAGCCTTGATATCCATTAGAGGTCAGCTGCTGCAAGATCTTCATCAAACAGCAATATTTACCTTCGTTCCCAGAGATCTTCCATGGTATAGAAGTCGCCGGCGAGATCAGGTGGTGCCTCCGTTCGCAGGACTGACAAGACTGTGGGCACGTCGTGGTCGATGTCCATCGCCGAAGCCATAGTAGTCGTATGTATTATGTGGGTACAATCCGGGGATCTGCTAGAAGTGTCCAAATAAGTTAGCAGAAGATTGGGCCACTGGACACCGGATGTCTCTTGAGGTTAGATGGTGAAAGGATGAAGAGTATACAAGTGATCGTGTGGACTGATTCTTGATGGATATGACTTACTGAATGTTAAGTGTCTTTTGCCGTCCACGCAGGTGACGCTAGCTGTCACCGCATTATCCAACAGAGTGCTGCATTTTCATTGCAATTTTAGCTGCGAATACGGCTTAAGCGCATATTGTTGTTTGTGCACCATAACTGCGACTGCATAGTGTACACAACCAATTCTGCCAATCACGACGAGTTGCAAGTTTCGGTTCCGCCGCACGACATCCAAACGAGCCCGCAGTCCGCTACTAGGAGATCTTCAGTCTACGTTGCGCCGGTGGTAACTCAAGTCGACTTCATTCTGATACGTTGGCATGCATTTCCTGGCTCCCGTTCGCGCTCAGTTTCCCGCAGTTAAGCGGAAAGGTATGTCAATGCACATTCTAAGATTGGTCGTCAAAATAATGGGCTGGTGAAGGATATCGAAATGCATGACCGTCAGGCCTGCAATTGGGAGCTCTCTACGTGTTTAATCGGCGTTTGCTAACCAGTATATACAGTCATTCTGCAGGCATATGTCTGCTCCCGGGGAGCACACGATCTTGCGATCACTTTATCTGGCAAGCCTGTCATCAGTTACGGTCCTGGTGGAAGGTTCGCAACATTATTCTTTTATAATGACTCCCTAGATAATTAGTTAACCTTTTTCCTACTAGATCGTCAAGAACTGGACGAGTAGCCACAGTTTTTGGTGCTAATGGTTTCCTCGGTCGATATCTCGTTTCCAAGCTCGGTAAGGCTATATATCGTTTTTAATTGAGATGTCCCGCTGACACTCCTAGCTCGACATGGTACTATTGTTATGGTCCCCTTCCGTGAGGAAATCAATAAAAGATTTTTGAAAGTCACTGGTGATCTCGGCGTCGTGAACTTCGTCGAATTCGACATCCGCAACATCGAGTCGATCGAGGAGTCAGTCAAACATTCTGATATAGTCTACAATCTAATCAGCCGAGACTATCCGACCAAACATTTCTCTTTCTATGATGTCCATGTCGAGGCTACACGCCGCATTGCTAATGCCGTGGCCAAGTATGGCGTCGATAGATTTATTCAGGTGTCGCACCACGACGCGTCTCCGGACTCGCCCTCTGAGTTTTTAAGAACAAAGTTTGAAGCTGAACAGGTTGCCCGCGATATCATCCCAAATACCACCATTGTTCGCCCATCGCCCATGATTGGCTGGGAAGACAAGCTCATCAAGAAGATCATTAGCTGGCCATCGTATACTGTCAATAACGCCCAGCAAGAGATCCGGCCAGTGCATGTCTTTGACGTTGCTCTCGCCCTGCAGAAGATTGGCTTCGACGACTCCACTGCCGGTAACACTTACGAATTGTACGGCCCTGAAGTGATGACAGTTGATGCTGTTCGCCAGCGATGTGAGTTGGAAGCCCTCAAGCCTTACCCATACTACAATCTCCCCAAGAAACTTTACGCCAATGTTTCGGAGGTTTTGAACCAGATCTTGTGGTGGCCTGTCGGGTGTGCGGATCAGGTCGAGCGCATGACTATTAACCAGAAGGTCGACAAATCTGCGCTGACTTTTGCGGACATCGGTATGAAGCCTGAGAAGTTGGAGGATTTTGTTGGACAGTACGTTAGACATTACCGTGGCAATTTGTTCCAGGACGTTGCTCCGGACTCTGTTGCAGAGCGGAAGCGTGAGAGAGAGTTCATCCATGTTACCCGTTAGACGTGTAGAGTGTATAATGTTATGTAGAGCTTTTGGATACATTTTAGTCGAGAATACTAAGAAAGCATGAGGTTGATATATAATAAACAATAATAATAAATCGGCTATAAACTTATCTATACTAAACCCAAGTCTATCATCTCCACCGAGGTGCCTCTATGTTTCAAGCCGCCGTGGCGTTAGGGCGTTGGCATGCTCATCGCAACTCAATTAAAGGGCCCGACGTAACTTGTCCCGAGCGCGTTTCCGGTATCCGCGCACACGACGACCACTGCATTCAGGCATGTCTTGAGAGTACAGTATCTATGAAGATGAAGTCAGGTTCGTATTTTAGCCCTTACTGGTTGTAGACGCGTTCATCGCGTGCGAAGGCGGTACGCGCGGATCTGGAATTGGGCCTAACATAATGCAGACGAGATGCTCCTCCATGAGACCACGGCAACAGGTATCTTTGACGAAACCGCAGACTGGCCGTCATTTCGAATGCGTATGAGTGCTCTTCTGAACGAAATATCCGCAAATAATTTTGTCCCGGAGCCAACTCCTTCACAAAACAGCTTCCTGCAGAGTCTATTAGACTCTCTGAACACATCTTTTCCAAACGCGCCGCCGTTCACGATTCAACGGTTAGCGGAATTGGTCGAGCGGCCAAATCGGCATTATGGAACTCACGCGAGGGATAAATATCTGCGTGCGATAGAGCGGGTAGTTAGCGTTGAGAGCAGCGTGGGGGATTTTGGAATGGCCGGGTTGGGGAACAGCACTAACTCAGGAGGAAGCAACAATCGCAACTCAGGGACTGTCGGCGCTTTGACAGGAAATGTTTTGAATGAGAATACAGGCGTTGTACTGAGTCCAATTGCGTGGCTGGTAGACACGGGTACGCCACCCCCAGACTCGCCAAACGATGCGCTGGTGGAGACCGAAGATGTGAAAGAGGAATTTGAAGCGAAGCACAACGACGATCAAATGATAGACGAAGAGCGGCCAAATGACGAGAAAGTAGAGAATGGAATCAACGGAGTAGCTGATGAAAAGGGAGCAGAGATGACAAACGGTGAAGGACAAGACAGTAATGCGGACCAACACTCGGTAGCGGAGACATTTGTTGATGGTAACGAGAACGAAGCAGTAGGAGAAGAACCGATGAACATTGAGTAGCTGTAATACTATTGGCAGGTCTCAACAGTTTGTACATTATGATTATGATAATCATTTGACATGGTCAGTATCGCTTATCAGATCGTATTGCGATTGTATATTACAGTCATGTACACTTATTTACAAAACAATCAATCATATTTATTACAACGTCGAATGATAATCCAACACATCCTGCGGCTTAGCCCATTCTTTCGGGAATTGTGGCGTCTTTGTTTTCCGCTTAACATGTCTAGTATCCAATGGAATATCCTCAAACGAGTCCTTTGAAAGATCCCTTGACTCCTTCATCAGTCTCTTCAACGTGTCAACCAAATACTGCTTATTCTGAATCGAGTTCGGGAAATTCTCGCAGCTCATTCTCACAATGTCGGTTGTGTAATTGTACCGGGCACCACATAGCAGCTTAAACTTGTGAAGCCTCTTCGCTTTCTCCTCTCCCTTGCCAAAGAAAGTATCTGCGACTTCACTAGCTTTACATTGCACGACAACCTTGGCCTCTGACTCGTGCTCCTGTCCCATCAAACTAGTATATCTAAATTCAAAAACTTCCTTCTCCTTCAAATTCCTAGGCAAAAATTCCGTAGCCATCTGGCGCAGGTTTGGCATCTCCCAGGCAGCCACACGGTTGTACATTCGCTTAAACCGGTGTTCGTCCATTTTCGTATGGGCTAGCGGCGGCAAGTCGTCATATTTGAATTTTCCAGCAAGGAGATCGGCTGCGTCAATATCGGTATGCAAATTGTTCAAATCATCTCCTGCCTTGTGTATAGCCCGCTGTGCATGCAATTCGGATGGAAACGCCGATTTGTGAAATTTGAAATTGAGATTGCGCTCCGGTGTGTGCTTCGGGTGCCTTGCAACGTAGTCATCTCCGATAAAACCAACAGTAAAAATATCGTCTGGCAGCTCCTCATCCTCCTTGCCGTAAATTTCCTTGAGGTCTGCCCTGTCACTCTTCTCATTGCAACCTCGGGCAGTTGTGGAGAACTGGCGCACCGCTACTTGAGCGACAAGTGGCTCAATTGAGCGACGGCTCAATGCCCGTATATATATTCGTCCTGTCAAGCTTATTTTGTGCGCATGCATTGCTGTGTACCGGATCCCTGGAGTTCTGGATGTTGGATGCAGCTGATATGATTGACTGGAACTTTCCGACGAAAAATTGGTTTGGCCGTTGGACCCGTTTACACGCAACTTGGCGCTTCACAACCCAAAGACCCGGGTCAGCCATGCAACGAACCCCTAACCGTCATAGACGTCGCAAATACATGATGATATAGCCACCAGTCCATCGCGAATATATTGATCTGACCACTATTTCGATCACTCGCAGATCAAGAGCAACACCTTGCACTTCCGCTGCTTGCTACAGGCGTATTAGCACATATCGATAATGCTACCAGCCGGCAAATCAAAGGGAAAGGGAAAGGGCAAAGGGAAGGGCAAACCAAAGGGAAAGACGGTAGCGTCCGATCTGTCTGACACGGAAGCTTCGCCACTAGTATACGATGAATTACTGGCGACGTATTTGTTGACGCGTTCGGCATCTCCGGAGTCCGTCTCGAATGGCAATGGCGGCGGAGTCCAAATTCCATCGTTATCGGCGCTCGTCACATTACAGCATGACTTAAAGGTTTTGGCGACGAAGGCACAGGCTAGGGTATTACGGTCACAAAATCTACTGCGGAATTTAGAAAGTCAACGGACCAAAGCTTTGGCGATGGCCCAGGAGGCGGATAAGGCCGCGGCAGCCGCCGCCGCAGCAGCAGCTAAAGAACTCGCTGAACAGCAGCAGCTTGAGGAAGAGGCGAAAAAGCGAAAGTTAGAAGAGCTGGAAGCAGCTTCGAAGCAGTCCAGTATGAGCCAAATGCTAGATCATTTTTGGTTGATTTGGCACTAACGAATGCTTCCAGGTACTCCTGCGAAACCGGATGTGGTTAAGGAAGAGGATTCAGAATCTCGGATACATTCGCCGAAAGACAAAAGGCGCCGTCTAGAGAGTTCTCCGACACCAACACCAACGGCGCCTGAATCGGCCACAAAGCCTTCATCCCCTGCAGTTACCACTACGGCGATAAAAACGGCTAATGCGGCTGATGACGTTGATCCCCCGGTAGACACGCGATTGAAGAACCCAGGGTCCGAATATGTCTCTGTGCAAACTATCCCGACTGCCGCTCTTGCCTTCATGGAAGATACATCTGACGACCAAATCCCCACATCAGGAACGGAAGACTTGAAGAAGCGCTACGGTGTAGCGTCATATCCCACCAAGGACCTTACAGACCTTCTACCTGGCGAGATTCCAGACGAAGACTTTTCCCGTTCTAAACCGGCAAATCAGGTCCAGTTTTCCACATTCCAGTCGTACCTAGAGCCGTACTTCAGACCTTTTGTTGAAGAAGACCTGTCGTTCTTGAACGAAAAGCAAGACAACTTAACACCGTACCTTATCCCGGCCCTGGGAACTAACTACCAAGAAGTTTGGGCTGAAGAAGATGGCAGTATGGCAACGTTCTCCCCCGCGCCGACTAATTCTCAAGCAGATTCCGCCGCGTCTGCCACAATACTTCTGCCTCGTGGCACATCAGAGCATCTCACAGAAGACCACCTTGAGACAGAAGACATTTCGTGCGGTCCTCTCGCCTCACGCATCCTGTCTGCTCTCCTAAAAGACGAATCAGAAGACACCATCTTGCCCAGTTCCACCACAGCTACGCCAGCTCCCGGAGCCACGACGCCGAACAAGCCAGAGGACGATGCAACAGTCGCCGCAGAACCACAAGTTCTTTCTTCATCCTCTGCGTTCGCGGAACAGCAAGGTTGGCGAGTTTCGTCTGTCAAAGCGGATTACCAGACACTTGAAGACCGACTCAAACGCGAGTTCAAATTCGTCGGGATTTTGGGCGACGACGAGGTCGATTGGTCTGCTCGCGAGGACGACGAGGTCTGCGCGGAACTCCGGCGTTTGCAGAAACGGTTGAAAGTCATCAGTGTGATTAACGCGGCTCGGAAGAAGAAAGTCGAAAAGATCGTGCACGAACACATGGCGTACCAGGAGTATACGCAGATTCTCGAGGATTTGGATAAACAAGTGGATCAAGCATACATGAAACGTACCCGTACAATCAAAAACAAGAAGAAACGAGTTCCCGGAAATAGTACCCCCAACGGCGTGGGAGGCGCCGGCCGTACTGCGGATTTGGGAGAAGGCATTAAAGCTTTGCTAGACAAGCGGAAACGCTGGATCGAAAAGATCGGGCCAGTGTTCCCACCAGCAGAAGTTATGAAGAGGATACCGCGCAAGTCGATTTTTGAGGAGATGGATGGCGCGGAAAAGAACGAGATTGCGAATAGCGAGAAAGTTGATGGCGACCAAGCCGTCGTTGGGCCAAGGTGAGAGGCAGATGCTATGAATTTTGAAAAGTTACAGTCTTGAAAGAATTGATGTATATATGTAACAATATATTTACGAAATGATGAATAGATACGAGCAAATATTGTAAAATATATATATTCATAAAATAATACAAAAATTTTTTTACATACAATAAAGAAATGTCCCATAATTACACCACACGTAAAGTCAGAGGTAATGCTACTCCTCCTCTACCTTGTTCTCATTCTTCTTCAAGATGACCAACCCTTCTAAAGTGCTTGTCAGTGCAACGTACTCGTCGTCTTCCAACTCGGCTCGTTCGCCGTGACCTAGCAAGACGGGAGTGCTGTGGGTAACCCAGCCGGTGATAGTCTTTGGCTTACCAGCTTGTCCGACAGTGTCAACAGCTTGACCAACACGGACATTGACTTGGATTGGCTTCAAGTCGGTGTCAAGCGTAATTAAGAATCGTGGGTGAATGGATGGAGTGAGGAAGTAGAGCAAATAATGTGCCGTATCCAGTACGAACGACGACGCATCAATCAGCGAGACTAGCACCGCAAGCATACCAGCTAGTGAAACGCTCGATAAAATCTGGCGCTCTGTATGGAACGGGCTGAGTGTCATGGTACCTTTGCCAAGGTGAACCAGACCCTGCGCAATACGGACCATGAACAAGCTATTCGCTTCCTTGGAATAGTAACTCGCAAGCTGTCGCAGCAATTGAGCTAATCGCGCATTATTCGTGCCGGCACCAACAAGGCCCATGGAGAATATCGCATTCACAGCAACGTCCAGATCGCTGTCGTGAGAGTATCGAGAAAGTGTGTCGAATACCTTCATCTGTGGGTTCGACGCCGATATTAAGCCCATAGCCAGTGGCACAGCGCGACGGATAGAACCCTCACCGTAGTGCATTAAATGGCCAAATTGTCGCAAGACCATCTCTGAGCCAATGTCTTCGCCCATGGCAATGATAGCGAGTCCTAGAACAGCATAGCCCTGGTATAAGTCGTCGGCCTTCTGCGATGATGCATCTTCGCCCTCTTTTGGCTCACTTTCGCCCCTTTCACTGCATAAATGAAGCAAGTTCTGGATCTTCAGAACGTTTCCAGTACCAGCGTATGAGCAAATGTCAACAAGGACGTTAGTGTTGCGGCCGATAGGATGCTCAATCGCTTTCAAGGTCTCGATGATAACATCTGCAGCATCTTGCTTGCCCATGTACAGTAATCCAAGACCCAACGACATGAATCGGCCCCATTTGTCCGATAATTGTGTCTCATCTCGCTCCATTAGAGTCTGCAGAATAACTTCTGTTATATCTGCATTGCAAGATCCAACAAAAACAAGACCAAGCGACAGAGCCGCCAAAGACGCAATCTGCATGCTGAAGGAGGTATCTGCGATAAGCGGCTGCAAGAGATTGAAAACATCCTGGCGTTGAGAACCGGCATATGAGAGACCGAGACCAATGATGGCTGAAATCCGTAGCGGAACACTCCGGTTCTCGACGTATTCTGATAGAAGAGCGAGTGCCGGGTCGGATTCATCATGAACTGACGCATTGACTATACCGATACCAAGAAGCGAACCGGCCTATAAAAGTCAGAGGTGTTCAATATTTACACACAACTGATCTCACCTTAATATACTCTTCCGACGAATACATGTACTTATCAAGATCCTGCAGGCCCTGCTCGACATTCCACAGGAGAATTTGTGCAATACCGGCGGTTGCTGAAAGCATACCAGCGTCCTTATTCTTGTACACCCACGAACTTGCCTCGTCATCCACAATCATCAGCTTGTCTTTTCCAAATCCAGCATTCACAAATGAGTTCACAAAGCTAGACGCAAGATTCTGCTTCGCGGAGTCAACATGACCGGCATCGGGCCCTCCTCGTGTATGCTCTAAATGACTCTTGTAGATATCTTCAGGCACTTTCGGATCCATAATATTGAGTTCTTTGGCAAGGAAGAGGAAATACTCTGATAATCTTGAATTTGACAAACACTCTTGAACCTCATCATTTTCCAGTGAAAGCCATATCTGTTGACGGGCTAATATGAATGCAAGCTGCTTGTGAACAAGTTCATCGTCGGTTGCACTGAACACCGCCCGCATGGACTCGTGGTCATCTAATCTAATCGCGAGTGCCATGGCTTGTGTCAGCTTTCCTTGAGACAAATAGATTTCATACGCGGTTCGCAGAAATGCCATGTCGTCCGGAGGAGGAAGCAAATTCACGCAGCTGACCATGTACAGGCACACTCTCGCATATGTATCCTTGTCCACAAACGGGGGCAACTTTTCAATCGCTTCGAGTTCAAGAAGCAGATCCACCGCGTCAGCCTCGGCGTTGTGCTTCAAGAAGAACGGAACGATCTGGAGCGCGAGACCCATCAACTCGTCGAATGATTCCTCCTTCTCGACACGGACGTTGTGCTCTTCGCCGATTTCTAGTGCAAGATGCCGTACGTATTCATGGCCCCAATTGCCAATTTCCTCGGATGGAGCAAGGAGGCGATAGCGAAGAGAGTCGCGCTTATTGTTGTCGGCGTAGGTCATGCCTAGAACTGATAACACATCCGCAAGCGCATTCTGTTCAAATTTTAGCACTTGTGCTTCCTCTTCCACGTGCCAATTAATCGATCATTCCCATACCTGAAGTTCGCCTACGGGCCATTTATCGTACAACGCGGTGAGCTCTGGATAGTGTGGTCTCAAAAACTTGAGAGGTTTTGGGACAGCAGTCATGGACGAAGTCGATGTTCGAATGAAATTCTTGAGGGCCTCGAGTGATGGCTTATACAGATTTGTATCTTCCTCCTAATTCGGGAACGATAATTAGAATATACCCGGTCTTATACCTCCTAAAATCGACAAGCAATGCAAATGGATTTCAGACCAGATCGGCACCACAGGCCAGTCAAACGACTGATCAGTCACATAGACATGCGGTTCGCACTGATCCGGTCATAATCACATAATCACATACCTTAAGCCGCTCTACCAGCATCTCGAGTTCCGACTTTAACTGCTGATCCTCCTCAGACAGTTCTTCTTCGCCTTTAGTCTCCTTCTCATCCTTCTTAGCCGTTGGTGCGGTGCCATTGGGTGCGCTTGACGATTCGGCCTCAGGTGGCGCCGTTCCATCGACATTTTCCATCTCCGTGTCCTTCTGCGTCATGACTTACGGATAAATTTCTGTGAATACGCTGTGAGGTCGTGATGTCAAGGGTTGATGGGGAAATATACGACAGAATATGATGGAATTGATATTTTGGTGGGGATGCTCTCGAGAATCGTTGTGTCCAGTCAGCAGTAACGGTCGCGCGTTTGACATTGTGAGTTTGTGTCCCTGGTGCTGTGGCGGATATGCTGCAAGCCCTTAAAAATAACACCTATTACTTATACATCCTCCGATAAGTTAATGGATGATAAATAATTTCTAATTAAGTAATAAAACATACAAAAATGAATAATGAATTGAAATGTAGACCTCTTTGATTGTCACTTTTCCGTTCGCCCTCGCCTACTTCCCGTCTAAGTAATTCGATACAAAACAGATAAGCTCGTACGATACTAGAGTATATCAACAATTACATGACGCTGTATTTATATTACATACTACACATGTATCGACAAATTTGCAAACGTAGAGAACTCCAGCCTTCTTTTGTCCAAATGTAGTCCAAGCCGTATTTAACTTCTTTTCTGATTGCGGTAATAGATCATTCATGCATTAAACCGGATACACACAACACACTAACACCCAATTTCCGTCCATCCCAGTGAATGTGCTGTGCGCTTACCAACGCAAGGATGCCGTCAAATTTCTCAATCGGTTGTAGTCCAACAAGCCCTCGATAGAGCCTAGGGCGCAAACAGCAATATCTTTATCCCACAAGAACTTCTGGGCGAACTTCTGGACGTCCTTGGCAGTGATGGAGTCGACACGCTTTTCAATCTCCTCGGCAGTGGTACGGTGGCCAGTGGTAACAAGTTGGCGGCCAATATCCTCGGCGACCGCGGTGGTGCCATCAAGCGATAGCAGCAGGGAGGCCTTGAGCTGTGCCTTCGCGCGTTCAACCTCAGCCTCGGTGACTGAGGTAGAGAGACGACGCCACTCCCTGAAAACGTAGTATGTGAGATCGTCAATACCGGTCAAGTTCTGAGTGATGAGGTAGATACCCCAGAGACCGGTGTCGGAGTACGAGGTCGAGAAGGACATGAAGGAGTTGGCAAGATGGTTCTCGCCGACGACGTACGAGAGCTTGGAGCCAAGGAAAGAGCCATTGCCCATAGTACGGTCCCAATTACCGACGACGGCCTGAGCAACAAGGGCAGGGTAGTAATCGGGGTCGCTCCAGGAAACGCCCTCAAAAGCGATAGCAATGTGAGCGAATGGGAGAGCATCGTCTCGGATTCTGACTTCTGAGCCGACGAACTGAGGCTTCTCTGATCTGGGGGTGCCAAGGCTGAGGGCGTCAGGAGAGCCAGTCAAGCCAGAGAAGTGCTTGTCGGCGAGACTGACGAGCGCATCGTGGTCAACAGCGCCGGCGCCGACAAGAACCATCCGATCGGCTTTGTAGTTGGTACTGATGTAGTCTGTCAAATCCTTCCGGCCAATCATGAGAATGTTCTCCTTGGGTCCAAGGATAGTGCGACCAAGGCTCTGGCCCTGGAAGGCAACGGCGTGCAAGTGGTCGAAAACCACCTCTTCATACTGCTTCTCAACCTCCTCCGCCTCGCGAAGGATGACATCTCGCTCGCGGTCAATGGCAGCAGGCGCAAGCTTGGAGTCTTGAAGGATGTCGGCGAGGATTTCAACAGTCTTTGGAACGTCGTCCTTGAAGGCCTTGGCGTAGTACACAGTGTTCTCACGCTATACATCGAGTCAGCACATGCGTCAATGGCATCAAATAATTTTTTTATCTCGACACGTACAGATGTGTAGGCATTCAAGTGGGCGCCGAGATTCTCGATCTCCTGCTCGAGATCACTCTGGCTGCGCTTATTGGTACCCTTGAATGCGAGGTGCTCGAGGAAATGGGCGGTGCCGTTGTTGGCCTCAGTCTCGGCACGAGAGCCAGCGTCGATCCAGACACCAACGGTAGCAGTCTGGGCGTATGGTGAACTCTCAGTCGCGACCTGATGAACAATTAGCATTATGTACACATTGCACCGATTGCTGTGGCGGATGCGGTCGTTGATCGGAAAGAAAAAGTATTTTCGTGGATTTAGCCAGGGAATGATTCCACTTGCGCTGGAGTAATTGTCGGCAGAACAAACAAAAAGCCATTCGCCGTCATCGCAATCGAGTTTACATCCAGCAGCAAGTAATCGACTCGGTAATGGTAGAAGGAGGACATACCGTCAGACCGTTCTTGAGGGTAGTGAACTGTGTACCTCTGCTGAGGGAGGTGCTGAAGCGCGCGAAGGCGCATGGGGCGACGACACGAGGCGCCTTCCGCAAGACGGAGCGCGCGATGGCCGAACGGAAGACGGACGCAAGGGCGGGCATAGCAGGAATCTGGAAGAAGTGGTAGGGAAGGCGGACGAGAATGTAGCGTAGCGAGGCAGACAGGTTGAAGACGAGAACTGTTGACGGATGTCGCCGGTGATTCTGGACTTCTGGTTGGCGTTGGAACTACTGTGAGCTCAGTTGCTGGCGCTCGCTAGCTCGCTCATTGAGCAGCCAATCAGCGCCGGCCTGTTTTGCGTGTCGGTTGCTTTCCACTGACAAAAACCCCTGCCACAGGGCCAACACCGGGTAACCCTCCTTTGCACCCCACAGACCGACACTCCGCCCGGCGCAAGACCGGATCCAACCTTTCTCACTGTCTTCCGGCATTTGTCACCACCTCTATATCCGATTCCTGATTGTTTTGCCCTCGTCACAGCATACAGTAATGACTTTCCGCGCTGTTACCTCGCCAGTCAGATCCTCGCTTGCCCGGACATGCCTTGGCCTGGGCACCATCCGCCATTCGATACCAGCTCCGATCGTCGCTGCCCGACACCTCGGCATCCCTCCTTTGATTGCGCAGCCTCCCGGTATGTTATATGCCGAAGCGTTGTTCTATATATGATCAGCTGCTAACCCTGTATAGGTGGAATAGTTGGCACCGTCAACGACGCTGTCGAGATTCCTCCCCCCGACAAGTTGCACGGTTCCTACCACTGGACATTTGAGCGGCTAATTGCGGTGGGTCTCGTCCCACTCACCGTTGCTCCCTTCGTCTCCGATGCTGCGCTTGCCCCTGCTGTCGACTCTGTTCTTGTTGCTACTACCCTTGTCCACTCATATTTTGGACTGCAGTCCTGCATCATCGATTACATCCCCAAGCGTGAGTTTGGCAAGGTCCATGACGCCTGCATGTGGCTTCTCCTCGGCGGCACAATCGTCACCGGCTACGGCTTCTACAAGTTCGAGACGGAGGATATTGGCTTGACCGGCACCATCGCCAAGGCCTGGAAGGCCTAAGTTACATGCGGTGACGACGGATAAGTAACCTAAAAAACCAAAAAGACACAACAAAATCAAGAAGTCAACCTACAGATATAGGAATACGTGTAGCCATGTTTCAGGAGTCGATTGGTTTTTGTATGTGTCCTAGTTTATGAGTGTAAGCTACATATCGCAAGGGAATAATATGCATATGGGTGCGCGGATTGTCTAGTGTATTGAATCGGATCTTGGGCGTCGTGTAATGACAGTGGCACATAATATACATTATAATCTCGTCATACTTTTCGTAGTGCGACTCTCTATTGTAACTCTATCGCTGTCATATTCAGTCAACCGCGTTCCACTCTTTCTTCGTTGCTGCTATTCAGTAACTGTACAGCAATTGCAATTATCATTTCATTTAGACGTTGCTCTCGTTGGTTAACGACGAATTGCTCTGTAGATTGCGAAATAATTGTCGTTTCTTCGGGAAGCGTCGGAAGCTGTCGTTCGTCGGATGACAGGGAAGCAGAAATATCAATCTACAGCATCCACGAAAACCCAACTTTTTCCTACAAATATTTTTCTGGAAGAATGCTGGAGTACAAACCGATTCCGAATAAATATCTCAGCTATTTTCAACTTTGCTCAACAAAACCAAATTGCCTTGGTCCGAACTCGAACCAAGGTGCGACAAGATTCCGGGTATATAAAGGACTGGAATTTCGGCATCGTCAAGCTGTTGCCGTGGCGCAGTGGAACCTTTCTTTGATCGCGAGTACCCGCCGACTATCGAGACCACGCTATTGAGATGCGGGTGGCAGCGTCGTCTGACCTGGTCGAGGTCGTCAGTCTTTCGGGTCTGGTGACTAGTTCAGGCAGGCGTTGCAGTTGTACTTTCCCCGGGTCAGCAACCCGGCCAGACGTACTGCGTAAAACTTGACGCTGGATATGCGGGTGGGAAATTCGGTGCAGTAATTATGCCACAAAGCAACTGCAATTCCGCCGTGACGTTACGTGAGTATCGTGCTGTATGTGGGTGCAGTTCGGGTATGGTATTCTTACCGACCCGAATGACGGAGTGCACGCCGTTGCATGACATTATTGGACAGACTAATGTCTGTCTGCTTTGTGTGTGACTTTGGCTGGGTCCGTCATTGCTTCTGTTGCCTACCGTAATCCGCTCTGACACGGGTCGGTTTGATCTGACCCAGTCTGCCCGAGTATTTGCGAGGGCCTGGCGCGGAAGCGTCTGCAGAGTCATCAGTAACTTCGTGCTGTTCGGTTTGGGATTCTGACCCGGACGGCACATGGGAGCGGCTTTGCTGCGAGCGGGCGTGTCGCTGGACTGGGCAGCGGCGCGGGTAAGACCGGCCTGTCACACTCGACGCCTCATTGAAGCCTTCCAAAGCTCTATGAGTACCGATCCATTGGGGTCCATAGCTGACCCGGGTGCGACGTAGATGGCCGGGGCTGTCAACCTTGGAATACGGGTTAGGGCCTTGGAAGAGTGACTGGATTTGGGCGCGCCAAATCCGGGTCTGCAATCTCTCCAGTCATATTGTGCCGGGCTCACTTGTTCGTGCCTGGTTGTAGTGCAATTCGCGATCAGTCGCAAGACTGAACCCGATACCGATTATTAAGGGAAGGTTCTTTTTTTTTACACAACTTGCCCGCTAAACACATTTGTCGGCATATTTTGAAGTCGTTAAAGCTGTTTTACCGTTTTGTCTTTATTGCCGATACGACGACCAAGACTATTATTATTATTAGTTCGAATTTCTAGACAGTGGCTACCTAATATTAGGTGTCAAATACCGATAATTAGCACTGAGTTTGTACTCGAATGATTTTATACATGATTAGGACGCCAAACAGGACAATAGACTTAATTAATTATTTGACGAGATGCCCGTCATACACTTAGTGGTTGATAACATGCGGATTCCTCCATCGGGCTGTTTCGAACTGTTCGCATAGTCACCGTCAAAAGCTTTCGTTGTCGTCGATCCTAGAGGCAAAATATGGTCCAGTAGGTGCATGCTTAGAGAGATAATCATTTGCGCCAGTCTTCATGTCGACGCTGAGCTCATACACTGCAACTTCGTGGCGTATATAAGAACGACAAGAGGAGCCCCTACCGACAAGATACGGGGAACTTAGTATTCAATATTGACAAAATAACGGAAGATTTTGTCTTGGTAGTTCAATCAGCTCGCCAAGACGATAATTTTCGGCAGATCTGGAAACTGAAGGAAAGGACGGGGAAAGGATAAGGTTGACACAAGCGAAGCACAAACATCAATAAGATGAATGCAAAGGGACAGCGGGTAAGGGTTAATTAACCGTGTGCCGAGTCACGGTTGATAGCCCCGCACCTACGTGAAGCTATTAAGCGCTCGCAATTGTTAAGTAAAGGAATAGTTGATACATAAAATATGGGATATGTCACGACTTGCTATCTTGTTGATCAGTGGCTCCTTGACATGGCCGGAGATTTGCTTAATCTCAGCTTGTAGTCATTTTTGGAATCAAACCCGTACGGTTGATTGCCGCGTGAAACAAAGTTCTTTAACAAGACCACGGCACCCCCTATATGTTCTGCAAAATATCCAATATGAAGTATGCTATTCGGCGAGGAAGAATCCAGATCACGTGCTTGCAGTTCGCACGCAACTATGGCAACTCAAGTAACTGCACAATCTCAAAAAAAGAAGCACAACAAGGAATATAAAGATCAGACAGAGTGTCACACAAGTGTCGCCCTGCAAAAATCCATGGCATTTGAAATAACTCTTCGTGATCATGAACATGAATCTTATCAGTGCGCACTAGATTTCCTAAAGGCTAACGAACCCGAAACAAGGCTTGATGTACGGCTTTCGCCGAATTCTTTCCGACTCCTTGACGAGCAGGCACATGCACTTTATGGCGACGCGAAGTATATGACCACTAAGTTGTTGAGAATAAGAGTAACCAGCGAAGATATCCACGTGTTCAATATTCGACCGTTGACTCAAGGGTCAATACTGTTCCAACAGCACTGCATAGCGGGTCGGCCTCGGGTTTGCAACACTTAATCATAGAGTCACTGCGGGACACGCTTATTCGGCTTAACAAGTGGGAGTTATGCGATGACATTTTTCCTATGGGAGACTCTGAATATAGCATTGTGGACGACGAAGGCAGGAACTCAATAAAAACTCCTGATGGCGGTCTCATGTATATCAATGATGAGGGCAACACAGCATTGACCCTCATTATTGAGACTGGGGTCGCTGAATCGTACCAGCAGTTCAAACAAGATATTAAGCTGTGGCTGAACCAATTTGAATGCCATACAGCTATGATTATATTTCTCACTGAAGATCCTAGCTTTCGCAATCCAGCAAATGAGAGTAATAACACATGCTCGGCCACTGAGCGTGGTGTGTTTGAAAGTGCGATGAGACACTCGTGGCGGGATAGTCCATTTGGGCCGTATTGCTTCCGAGGTCATACGTGGTTCGGAACCATGGCCACGGCAACCATTGAGGTGGTAAGAAAGAACCCAACTACAGGTAAACTAAGAACTAAGAAAACCGTGAGCAGCACAGGCTGCACAGCATAGCCTTGACGTATTCGGGTGCTAATAACGTCAACAGGAGGTTGTTATCGAAGGAGAAATGGTGGCATATGGCGATACTGTAGACATAGGTCTCACCATGGGCGACGTATTGCCGCCCAATCACTTGGCGGCTGAAGATATTCGTGGCGAACCAGTTCTTCTTGCGACTCGCTTACTGCGCAAAATTTTGGCATCTGGAGTGCTCGACGCTGCGACGGCCAGATTTTATAGAAATTCAAAAGGAAATGAAGCTGTCATAATAGATTTAGCTGGCGTTTGTGCGGCTGTCGAAGACTTCCTGGCCGTTGTCGTTGTCGTTGGCTGAGATGTCTGGGAGGCAAACATATATGGCGGCAGTTTAACAAAAGTACCTTGATTGTTTGTCGTCGAGCTTGGCAGGCTACGATTCAGACTTGGAAAACATTGACTAGTTGTTTGAACATAGCTTTGGCCAAGTAATCGTGAATTGTTTGTATGCACCTGGTATTGAGTGGAGTTGAACCAATGGTATGTCGTTTAAGCTGTGACAGGTTCTCTCAGCCCATAAATGAGCCGCACGGATACTACTCTTAAACGGCCGACAAAATTTGATTTCGCATTTTCAGATTTAAAGTTCTTGTCGACCAGCTTTTGCTCTGATTTTATGACCTTTGCTTTTTAGGTGTATATTAGTGCTCCCGCTCAAGGAGACCCCTTGAAAGGCTACGCAGTCGCTTTATGGGCACATGCGAGCTCTACTAAACAAATCACACGATATTGTTTTGCGTGTGGAGCATAAGGTTGTACAGATAGTGCAGATGCACCAGGCTGTCCCCTTCATATACAGCATCCAGGCGCCTCTGTGCTTACTCGGTGCCAGCCACCACTAAGCTATATAAACATCGATGAGCCGACTTTCATATTCTTCTCACCTCATTAATATATTCACCGCGGACACTTTCGCCAACCAGAACCGAACTTTGAACTTTCAAGGATTCAGATCGTCATGTCTCCACCAGTGACTCCGGCATACAGTCGCAGGACAGTGTGGACATTTTGCTCGTCCTTTCGGATATGCGGCGATCACTTAATCGGCGAAGTGCACCATATAGAATGAAATTTTTTGTGCAAATGCCACGGAAAATACATTCTGGCGGAACAACACGAATTATGGGATCGATTCAAATCAAAACTTTTTACCATGCAAAATACCATTAAGATCTAACCATGGGCCCAAATGTCTAACCTCGTGAAATTACTCCCATATAAACTCCCTCAATCTGCTTCATGCACACCGACGTTTCAATGGAGTCCGCCACGACCGCCAACACGAAGCAGTGCCTCGATGACATAGTCATCCAACACTACACCCGGCAACACCTTCTTTCCCTCACCTGGCTTGTCCAAGAATCCAATCTCGACTAAATACGCCAAGTACACGCCCATGATTTCCTCCGTGATACCTTTCCCAGTTGAGACGTCCTCTCCGGTCCAGTGCTCACCATCAAACTTCAACGCGGCGACGGCGTTGCGATCGTCGAGTTCTGGAGCCTTTGTAGACTGCGGGAGGTTATCGAGGACGAAGTGGAGAAGCGGGTAAAGTGCATTGTCCTTTGAGTCCTCGACGACGTAGCGTTCGAGGGCGATACGCCAGGGGATGTAATCTACTTTCTTTGTCTTGTAACCGTATGTGACTAATGTATCCAAGAACTCGTTGAATCGAAGTCGTGGATGGCCGGTCACGTGCACGACGCGGAGACCGTCGGTCAATGGGGAGTAGAATGATGACGCGACAACGACGCGCGCGACGTGGTCGACAGGGACCATGTTGACTGTGTTGTAAATATCCGGAGTGAGACCGAGCTGCGTACAGCCCTTGATCATACGAACAATGAAGTCGTCGGTATTTGTTACTGTTCTCGTTATTAGCACTTCTCTCAGAGAAAAACCTTTAGTACGTACTGCCGCGCTTGGACTCGCCAGTAACATAACCTGGGCGAATGATCGCGCCAGTCAGTCCTCTCCGGCCAGCCTCACGAATAATGTGCTCCGCCGCCCACTTGCTCTGGCCATAACCATTTCCTAAGCCGGACTTGGACCCCTGCAAGTCGTCCGCTTCCAAGACACCATCCCCTCCCTTCGCCGTAATCGCGTCTGACAAACGCACATAATGCTCGCTATCAATAGCAGAAGTCGACGACACGAAACTGAAAATTTTGGGCTTGCCCTCAGCAGCCAATGACATGGCATAGACGGTTCCCAGAACATTGGGGCCCCTGAGTTTGGAGTATGGGTACACCCAGTGGACTTGAGCACCATTGTGGATAATCACGTCGACCTCTTCAGCCAATTTCTTCCAGGTAGCCTCATCCACGCCAAGATGCTCCTGCTCAAGTGATCCTGTTACGACAGAAACGTGAGAAAGGAAAGCATCGTCCCAGACACCATACGCGAGCGCGCTACTCTTAAAGCGCTTAAGACCTTCTTCAGGCGACGCCGCACGGACGTGAAGGATCAGCTTGATGTCCGAGGCAGCTCCGTGTTTGGCCAAGATATCATGCGCGATGTACGATCCCAGGAAACCAGTCGCACCGGTCAACAATACGGTGATCTTCTTGCCAGGAGTAATCCCTTCGTTGACTGGTAGGTATTTCTTCGGTAATAAATCCTCGATAATGACTTTGGCGTCGGCAGCATATTCTGAGTCTACAAATGTACTCTTTGTGCCGTTTGCACCATTGACTTGGCTGTCTTCGTTTTGCGGTACCGGAAGATCCTTGCCCTTGATACTTTCTATTTCGGATGCGAGCTCCACAATGGTTGGATGCGAGTAGATGAATCCCAGCGGCAAGTCGACGACAAACTTCTTGCGGACCTCGAAAATCATACGGGTAGCAAGAATACTATGGCCACCGATATCAAAGAATGAGTCAGTTGGCGCTAGTGAGGCGGGCCGTTGAGGGAGAACGTCGAGCCAGAGGTCGCGGATAGTGGCCTGCGTTGGAGTGAATGCCGACTCGGTAATGGTCGTACTCGCTTTCGTGCGGCTTGCAACTGCGGTCAGTTGGACAGTATCCGGGAACGGCAAAGCGGGCTTGTCGACCTTGCCATTGGGATTCAACGGCATACGAGACAACGGAACAATGACTGTCGGCACAGCATACGTGGGAAGCTTGGTCTTCAAATAGTCTCTGATGTCCTTAATCAACCGTCGATACTTGACCAATCCCTTGACGATAGGGTCAGGCTCTTCGTCCAAACTCTCATGTCCAGACAGCAAGTCGTCCAAACCATTCGTGTTCTGCGGAACAATATACGACACTAAAGTCGGTTCCTCATCCTTATCGCGCTTGACGAGTGTCACGTTCTCACGAACAAACGGGTGCTGTGATAAATGCGTGTCAATTTCACCCAACTCGATGCGGAACCCACGGATCTTGACTTGATCGTCCGCGCGGCCGCTGCACTCGACATTGCCATCAGGAGTGTACCGTCCTAGATCACCCGTTCTGTACAACCGATCTCGCGGTCCAAGCCAGAACTCACGCCACCCCTCTTCCCCTCCCTGGTCCTTCCAGTATCCCTCGGGCACGAACCACGACTTGACAAACTTTTGCTCAGTAAGTTCTGGTAGTCTGAGATATCCTTCTGCGAGACCACCAGCACGAACATAAATCTCGCCGACTTCCCCAACACCGCACGTCTGCTGTCGGTCATGTCTATTCACAACAATAAGCTGCACATCCAACATACCCTGACCCGCGACAATGACGTCCTTTTGAGACTGTAAAAAGGTAGGATCTTTCGCGATCGACGCAACTTCGAAGTACGAAACCGCACGCTGAGTTTCAGTAGTGCCGTACATGTTCACAATAAAGACATTACGGGCGAGAGCTTGTAGCCGTAGACAGTCTCGTTTGGTCAGAATATCGCCGACAAAGAATGCGTGGTGGAGTGATGGAATCGCGGCTGTAGCCTGTGCGGATAAAAGCTGACCCATAGCCGGTGTAAGATGGGTGACTGTCGCGCCGTTCTCGGCCATCCATTCTGCCAATCGGCCAGGCGTTCCGATGTCATCCGCAGTCGGCACGAGGAGATGCGCGCCGAGAAAGAGTGGAGTGAAGATGTCTCGTTGGATGGGGTCGTGCGCGATACCACTGAGCATAGTAAATTTGTCTGTTTCTGAAAGACCAAATGTTTGAGACATCCATGGAAAGTAATATGTGAGAGAAAAATGGCGGCCGCGGACACCTTTGGGAATACCTTCACTACCGGATGTGAAAGATAGTGTAGGAGTGCTATCTGGACCAACAACAATGCCGGTCGGCTCAGCCTTCATTTTAACTTCATCAGCCAAACTATCTTTCCCGTCAACAAGACCGCCGAGAAGCGTTCCGTCGTCCTGAAGCTCCAACTGTGGCACATCTGCAAGTAAGCTCAGCTCAGTTTCAATGTACTTGCGCACCGACATCGCGAGAGAGCCCGCCTTCTTGAGCACGATTAGACCTTTCGGTTGGGCAACGCTCAAATAGATATTTTGTCTCGCGGCAGGATAGGCAGGATCAATCACGGAGAATGTGGCACCAGCCTTCAAAACCCCCATGACCGACACGACGAGATCAACGCCACGAAACGCATACACGGTGACGACATCGCCAAGGGTGATACCCTTAGAGACTAAATGATGGGCGAGAATATTGGACGCCTCATCAATCTGCCGGTAGGTGAATGGTCTGTCCTTCGTGGTGTCGTCAAACGCGTTCTTGGTCTCGAGAACGCAGAGACGATCGGGGTGCTTCCTTGCATTTGAAGAAAAAATATCATGGATAGCACCTCGGAATCCGTCCCAGTGGAGGTCACGCGTAGGATCTGGTAGAACAGCCTTCTGGCGCGGCGTAATGCATGACATAGAACCGATTCCAGTTGACGGATTTGCTGATCCGAGCACAATGATCTGGGCAAGTTGTTCCGCGACGATATCAATTCTATCGTTTCGAAAAAGGAGCGAATTGTAGTGCAGGTGGAGTTTTGGAGCGGCACGTTCGGACTCGTCGACAAAGACTGTAATATCAGTCACGAGACCTTCAATTGGCGCGAGAAGATGGCGGTGTAACTCGTCGCCCGAATGCAAAAAAGATAGGCGGAATAGAGATGGGCTTTCTGAGGAAGTTGATTTTTCCTTGAGGTACGAAATCAAATCCGCAAATGGTACAGACTTTGCAGCACCCTCGACTTCGAGCTAGTCAAAGTGAGTCGATGTGTTCTTTACAACATAAATTTGCAACCCATGCAGATTTAGAAACAATTAAAGCCGTTGCATACCTGGTGGACTGTTTTGAGTAGCTCAATAAATGGCAATTGGCCCGTCACAGACACACGAATGACCATTGGCTCGTCCTTGGCGCTATTGGCACCGATGACGATATCCTCATCACCAGTCAAACGGAACACTAGGACGATAAACGCAGAGAGGGCTATGGTGTACGCAGAAAAAGACTCGGTTGAGTCGCCATCAACTATCGCAAGTTCTTTAATGGCCTGTATCACTGGCTCCGGGAATGCAAAGACGTGTTTGGCTTCAACCACTGTGAGAGGCACAGGCTTCACGAAATCTGTCGGAAGAGCCGCGAGTGTCGAATTTCTGAGCGCGGACGCCCAGTACTCGAAACGAGAATCGGACAACATGGTCGAATATAAGCAAGCAAAGTCAGCGGCCAGTATGAACTGGACGTCACTGACACGCGAATTGGGCAGTATGTAACGTGAGAAGTGTGGTCGAGCGAGCGAGGTGAAAATTAAGCAGGGCCTCGGTTTCGTTGTCGACTCGGATCAAAACTTTGGGAATATGAGTAATTATTAGGGTTTCCTTGTTCGTTACGTCTACCCCATGTTGGTAGCCCTTACCCAATATCCTATGCCACGCGTCTGAGAGCTTTGCGATGAGATGAGCTCGGCGTAGGCGTCGGCACGTAATAGTTTGCCAGATGCATTGGTAAATTCCTACAAATGGCACAGTATTCTGTCGCAAATGTGAAGTAGAAACGTGCACGCCTATCTATTCTATAAGGCCTGGGTCTTGGAAAGGTTCAACGATTTTGGCGCGAACAGTAGAACGGATGGCTGGGCTAAAATATGGCGCATAGTTGCCAGACGCTAAAACTATTAACCAATGTACACAACGCCACAAATATGACTAGTAGTTGTAACTAGATCGCCCGCATTACGGCATAATACTTTTCGTATTACATTTATAGATTGTTGATTTTAGGAAATTAGCTGGGGAGGTTGGTTCATACTATAGGCAACTTTACTTATATTTTATGCCAGATTTCAAGTATAGGTATAAGGCG
The DNA here is from genome assembly GCF_038497915.1 of Lipomyces doorenjongii. Classification (NCBI taxonomy): domain Eukaryota; kingdom Fungi; phylum Ascomycota; class Lipomycetes; order Lipomycetales; family Lipomycetaceae; genus Lipomyces; species Lipomyces doorenjongii. The sequence goes on along the minus strand of NW_027118103.1, from coordinate 72,195 downwards.
TGATAAGTAACTAAGTATACAAGTATTGAGCACGCTGACTGCACCAGTATCAAAAGCAAATTTAGCAGGGACCAGGGCAGTATTACGTTCAGAAACAGATGTGGGATGCTGGTTCGTTAGAAGCAGCCCGCTTGGTGGCCGCAAGTTAGGTTAGTGAGTAGAGTTTATTGTGGACTGTCTACCAGCAAGTGCAGAGCGCGTCGTTAGTGTGAGGTCTCACTACCTGACACTAGACACAGACATTCGGTCGCAATCGCACCTAACTACTTATAACCTGCCTATCCGCCAGCCCCCTCCCGTCACCGTCACCCACCTACCTATTTTCTCGGTCACCCCTACCTATTCATTCCTCCCACATCGTCCAACGTTCCCACCAGCCGCCATTCGCGACACGTCCTCGTGGCTAGTAATTACTCCACAAACACTTCTAGTGTCCGAAGCGCCATTATTCTCGACCATAGTGGAAGAATATCTCGGTGCTTCACGTGCAATTTGCAATGTCGGATCCAGAGATCCTCAAAACCAAGAAGGACGCGGTATGTTACTTGTTTGTGTTTGTTTACTATCCTTCCACTGTAACTCGAGTCATCTTCGATGATTCTGTGCTGTCCATTTGGAGAGGCAACGTCGGTGTGCAAGATTGGTGCAACCCGGCTTCAATGAAGGATTCTTGGGCTTGTCTATGGCGAGACATTTTTCGTGTGCGGTATGGGTGGTGTTGGCTGGCCCAGTGTGCCACCCGAACGCGTCCACTCAGTCTCCTGCTATTTTGTCTCAATTGCTCCACTATGTCAATTATTTACCTTTCAATAATCCCATATATTTGACAAAAAGCCAACGCTAACAAACACTAGCTCGTCGCAGCCCTGACGCAGCTCTCTAACGCTGCGCAGGACGCGTCCCGCGCTTGCATCGACTTCTACGCCGCGGCATCTATCCCTGGCGCCCCGCCACTCTTCAGCGTCCCGCCCGCTGCCGCGGCGCTTCTTCCCGCCGCACAGATATCGTCGTCCTCGGATGAATCCCCTGTCCTTGCCGGAGCCAAGAAACGTGGCCCGAAGAAGACTATTGTCGTCGAGACTGTCGCGTCAGCCGAGCCAGACGAGGACGAGGCCGAGATGGAGACCTCAGGCAAGAAACCAAAACGCAAGCGCATTATTGATCCGGCTGCGCCGCGACGCCCTCAGACTGTTTACTTTGCCTTTGCGAACGAAGCACGAAAGTTGATTCGCGAGGAGTACCAGGCGAAGGGCATCGAGGCGACCAATACCGAGATCATTAGAGAAGTCGCTGAGCGGTGGAAGAATATGTCTGACGAGCAGAAGGAGCCATGGAAAGCAATTTATGCTGAGCAGATTAAACGGTACGATGAGGAGAAGGCTGCGTATAATGCTGGGAAAGGGATGGAGAAGGAGAAAGAGACGGCGACGAAGGTCGAAGAACCGCTTGAGAAGAAGAAACGTGGTAGAAAGAAAAAGACCTCCATAGCGCCAGAGGAAGCTGAAGAGGAGGCTGTCGGTTCTGCTGCTGAGGAGCCGCCGTCCACGCCTGCCGTCGCGCTGCCTACGCCTGTGCAAACACAACCAGAACTCGTGGCTACCCCGCTTGAGTCCCCATCCAAGGCTGTGAGAAAGAGAAAGCACAAGCACGAGGGTGCGGTAGCGGCTACCGAGGGAGCAGCCGCGACGCCATCGCAGCCGACTGCAGAAGCTGGCGCACCAACGCCAAAGGAGAAACGCAAGCGGAAGAAGAAAAGTGAGGTGGCGCTGCCCGCGAGTGACTCCTAGCTACACTCGGGCAGACAATCTTGTATCGTCAGTTAAGTCTATTGGACTTTATTGACTTTTGTATGGGCGGGTATGTATTGATATTTTTGACTTGTGAGTGGTTCTGTACACTATAGTAATGGGCTTTGGAGGAGAATTTTATTCAGTTTCAACTTTCTTGTTATACTAGTGTTAGTATAAAATTATTTATTCTTGTGATATGTTGTACACTATTGAAATACAAATGCAGGTATCTACTGAAGGTGATTTAATGTACCTGTGACAATGATTAAGCGGGTATTTTGCATAGATTAAAAATATCACAAATCAACATATAGTATGATACAACAAAGAAATGACAGACCCATGAATCACAAATGACTGCATGCTGAGTACAGCCCACTCACCATCTAACCACTGATGAAACTCCAGTTGTCTTCTATTTTCTCACCAACTACAGCCACAATTCTCATAAACACGCGCATTATTCAGCTTCCCAAAGGGCGTCCCTGCCCGGAAAACGCTCTGCTCGGTCCACCCAGCCCGGCATCACCTGTTGGCGACAACACAGGACTGGTGCTGCCGGATGGCACGCCAGCGTCGACGGTAGTGTCGATGACGACTCTATGCTTTGACGCGCTGTCGTCCGAGATGAACCGCGGGATAACCTTCGTGAGGTTGTACCTCAACAGAAGGGCTTCGGACTTCAAAATTGCCTGTTGCGGAATCTTGCCGAAGTTGAGGTATCCCAGACCGTCTAGACAATTAGCATACTCTGCCGATGAACGTAATCGTGTGGTACTTACAGCCATAGCCAGCAAGAAGACCGTACACATGGCCCAAGAAGCTGGAACCCGGTAGTAGCAGTGCGATGACAACGAGGGTGATAACCGGCGTCGACCAGGTCGGAATTTGGACTGACGGGGTGACGTAGATTGATGGTCTCACAGCGTAATCTATGAGGGAGAAGTACGCCATGAGCGTGAAGACCCACCCACTATATACGTATCAGTAATCTTGAAGAAGCTGACGAGTGCATCAGAGAGATAACTCATACCTGGCACCGAGGGTAATGAGATTCGAGGAGAATATGAGAGCAGTGATGGCATACGCTAAGCCAGGCACGACGCTAAACACTATACATCGACTCGTCAATATTTTAAATCCTTCTACTGCGCCAAAGGCGGACTCACGGAGCAGGCATCCAGCGGTGCCAATTGTGCCGGTCTCCTCCTCAAACGAAGATAACACCGGCAATAGCGCAGCAATGTTAAAAAACATATGCACGAAGTTCTGGTGAACAAGCGGGTACGTTACTAGCCTATGAATGCCGCCATGCAGAATTGCCGTTGGGTTCAGCGCAAGTGAGAGGGGTAGCGACGAGTCGAACAGCAGACTGCTGAGATACAGCACGATTATGACGCCTGTTACGAGTGTCGTGAGATATGGCAGTGCCACGTAGCGGTCTTTGAGGAACTGCAGTTGCAATGACGAGCGCATTTTAGTTCTGGTGATTGAAATAACGTGCTGCCTGATGTCAAAACACAATCAGCTCCAGAACGTTAGCCACCAATACATATCAAACTAGCCGCATCTGTTGCAACAAACGATAGTATCCATACCTCGTAAATTTGGCTCAATTCTGGAGTGAGTGTCCAGTACAAATTTAGTGACTTATAAGTCTGTGGTGTGAAACGTGATATAACTTGGCCGTTGACAACTGGTTGGATGAGCCTTTCGATGTCGTTGTTTCATCCAAATGAATTCACAACCACCAGCTACTCTACCAAACCAAAAGCTCAAGCAATGATTATTTCCCTCCGTTGATCAAAGTCTACTTAACAACGTACCTGTACAACCTTCTGTCGTAGACGAGTGGTTGACTGAGAAATGAATGCTGGCTTTCGGGCCACGCCGCAGCGATGCTCACAGCTGCAGCGGCACCACTACCAATACCAGGTTTTCGCGTACTTCAGCAAACTTTTTGTCGAAAGCCTAATATAACAACTATAATCCTATTATACAGCAGAGCCGGAGAGATATTACAAACTGAACAAGATGAAAATTCACCCCAACCGTTAAATTTCTTTTCGATTAGAAGTCATTTGTTGGTATCAGTTGACGTGTTTTTGATTGAACAACTAGTTTATTACTACAATTGAGCATTACAATTAGGGCTTGCTCCGAATATTCGCACCATTTTCCGTTGCGAATAACGAATAACGAATATTATTCGCAGGATGTCCGCAGCAACGAATAAAATTGCGAATATTATTCGTCGAATATGTTATTCGCAGATGTAGTCGCAACCCCTGAAACCCAGAAACTCAGTGCTGATAGTTTATTACGGTTCCAACACAAGAAGAAGCAAAGGCATTAAGGCGCAAAACGGCAAGCAAATGAAATATAAACCGCAAGACGAAAGACGCAAACCACAAAACGCGCGACTGACGCGCTGCAGCATCTAACTTTCCTGCCGTGAGTGTCTTCTCACTCCCAGCAGGTCTCTCCCTGCGTTAAAGAGCGTCTCTACTGAAACTTCAGAGGCAGAGCTTGCCAAAATATCTCGAGCAGCAGCTGCCATCTGAGGGAAATCTCGTTTATTGACCCTCCACCAACTGGAATAAACCATTCGGATCATCCATGGGCTCTGTGTCGACGCCTATTCGAGGACTATCGAAATAGCGGTCGACGTTCGACTTTGCTGCTACAGCCATCAAAAGAAGATCACTGAAAAGCTGAATTCTGGGGATGTTTCCGTTCCACACCATCATACCGATCCTGTAAAGTGGACTTGTGGACGTCCTTATTCCCTGAAGTCTCGCTTTTTGATTTGCAAGCATATTCTTTTCTTGTTATCAGCCGATTTCCCATAATCGCCTGAACTTTTTTCGATCTATTCAAAGACGGTGGGAATGTCCGTTCTCGCTGAGGATGAGGAAAATGACTTCGATGGCTTCACTTCAGACATGCAGTTCGCGACGGACCTCTTCCAAGGAACAACGAGCGAAGAGAAATGATAAGTTCGCGGAGAAGTTCATGGCTGCAAATGCATCAAACAGGACTTTGGTTCAGGAAGTGACAACGCTTCAAAACCAACGCACTATGCCAGAACTTGGGCACCTTGGAAGCATCCTGCAACCATGTATTATAATTAAGAAATGCGATTAAGGGAGGTTGGGGGCATTTACTGGATTACCCTGAGCACGTGATTAGAAGCGAATATTCGCCGAATAAATTACGAATATTATTCACACGGCTCAGGATTTGCGAATAAAATAGTGAATATTCTTCGCAGCGGTTGGGACTTGCGAATAACGAATATAAACGAATCAAAAATTATGGAAGCCAGCTTATTAAAAGTACGATCACGTGACTCTCTTTTCTTAACTACATCAGGACGTGGCGTGTCGTAATTTGAGTTTTGTCCCGGTGGCCGAGTGGTTAAGGCGACGCCCTGCTATAGTTATATCAGCAGTTGAAAGGCGTTGGGTTCTGCCCGCGCAAGTTCGAATCTTGTCCGTGACGATTTTTTTCAGTTTTTTTTTTGGGATGAAAGTGGATAAGTCAAACATCAGCGATTTGGCATCATTGGGTGTGGGGAATTTGTATATAATAACTTACGGAATGTTTGAAGGCTGTCAAACCAGTCCAGACTGCCTCGCTCCATAATACTAAAGAAGGCGAATGAAACTAATATTTTGACTAAATAGAATTTACTATGCATATAACTAAATATCAGGAATACTTGAATTTGCGTTTGAAACTTTGCTCTTTCAACCTCAAAATATACTATAAAACTATTTGAGGCCGCGCCTAAATCTACCGCTGAGCACATCATAGCCTCACCTTTCATTGTATCATAACTGGAGTTAGACGCATGTCCATAAGCTGTAAACACCTCGAGCAGGTGTACTATGCACCTTATATATATGCATCTATATATATATAGCGAGAGAGATGCTCGGTTCAACCACCCCGTCATGACGCGAGAACCACCAACTGATCCACCAAGCGCGCAAAAAAATTCCGTATTATATATATAGTCGATTCTAATATCATTATAAACCATATCGATATCGTGGTGTTGCGCTACTTCATCCCGACACCCCATTAATGTTTGATAGATGAGCGGACCATCAGCGCTTGACTGGTGGAGGAGTGGGAGGAGGTGTTGGAAGTGGTGGCCAGCTCATTGCGATATGGATTCTAAAGTTGGGATAGATATGAGCGGTGGATGGTGATCAATGAAGTACCGTCGACGATGAGGGTAGCAGGCGTCGATAGGCAGCAAGGTTAATAAACAGTAAACAGAAGAGGACAGGAGGCAGGATCGTGGACGCAAGAGGAGAATATATATTTACGCTCTGGACGACATGCTTGCTTTGTACAACACTGGTGAGCGAGTTTCACGCGTACTTGTAGGAGCGACTCCCGACTCGAAACTATCACACATCGCAATGCAACATGCAGTCTGCCACGATTGCCCCTCCGGCACACAATTTTGCTTGTGGTTCTCACTGGGATCATGCGTAAAACTTGCGGTTTGACACGTAAAAGGCAATTCGCGACTAGATCGCGTTACGCTAACTACATACCAGATCGTACGAACGACGCCTCGTTCCATCATGTCTGTGCACATGACGCGCCAGGTAGCCTTCGAGTTCATATCAGACTGCTGCCTGCTTCAATGCTTCACAAAATCCTGCGCGTCATTCTTTCAATGTAATAAAGATGACAATTAATCAATTATTGTTATATTGTTACTCGCGTGTAACTATAAGCTGGGCATGTAACTAGACGCGATGTGGCATTGCACCTCTCGTCTGCTGTTAAAAGACAGAAACCGAGCGCAGGTACTCATATGAGTAGTAGAGCTTGGAATATTATAGCAGAACCGTCAGTAACATTGTAGAGCTTGTAGCGCTTGTAGCCTCTCTGCGGAGGAGCCTTGTGTCGTTAAGCAACCCACAGTAACACCATCAGGAACAGCTGCCGCATCAAGAAAAAGTGACCCATTAGTCTATGAGTATTCCTAATGGTGTGTTCTACAACTGGGTTGAAACAAGACGAAAAACTCTAGTGACTCTCAATAATATACCACATGCAAAAAATAAGTTATCTATTTATGGAAATACAAAGTATCAAATGACCAATAAGCAAGAAATCCCAATATAAGAAATGCAATTATGTAGTGCACAACGTAAAGTATGCCATGCATTCATGATTAGACAATAACACACTTGTCTTCTTCATCAAAGTCATCGTCGTTCCCTTCATTCCCTTCCTTTTCTTTCAATTTGTGCCGTCTGTGAATGTGATGATGCCGGTGATGATGATGATGATGTTCGTTGCCGCTGTCGCCTTCTGGCACACTTACGGTGCTCTGCTTGCGGCTCATACCTCGCTCTCTCCATTTTTTATGCAGCTTTCGGGGTGAGAGTGAGCTTGGGGACATTGTCTCCGCTAATCGTGACTGTTGCTCAGTCTCCAGAGAGAGTTTGCTTGGAAGTTCCTCTAACCTATCCTCATCCTGTCCATCATCCACATCGTCGTCTTCTTCACTGGATCCAGTTAGCATCGTAGGCACCGATCTCGTACTCAGTATCGAGGTCGAAGTGGACGCTGGCGACAACTTATCACCCAGTCCTCTCAACATGCTCTCGGACGAAATCAGTGGCTCGAGCTGAATATGCTCATCAATGTGCACCATCCGATAAAACAGTAGGTACGGCATTTCCTTCGCTATTGCGTCGCGGAACGTGGTCGACAAAACTCGAGGACTGGCTAGGTCGTCAAATATCAGCCAATTATCGCCCGCCAGTGTCGCGCTCGTAGCAGAGCTCGCATCGTCATAGCCGCCGTCACTCATTGAAGCATCAAACTGCTGCTTCATAACTTCCTGTCGACGTCGGAACACCGAATCTCGAACCAGCGAGATGTAATGCCCTGAAGTCACAGACTGGCCACGATGACACACTGCAGCCTCCAAAACCAGCCTGAAGTTGCCGTACAATGCATCTCCTTCCGTGCTAGGGTCGTCGGCCACAAATTGCGGAAATTCAATCACTTCGGGAATGAGCACTTCCCGGTTGTTGCGCACTGCTTTTCCGACGGCTGACCATGAATATCGCTTTAAGCAAATCGCCAAAACCGGGCGCTTCATGGCAAAATGCTGCGCCGACGTACTTTGCGGTGGGGCGTCGGCATAGAATGGTAGCAACTGTAAGAATGCCCAGGCCGGTAATGATATTTCGTTCTTCGCTGTCCGTAGAGATGATCTCCGCCTTTGCGGCTGCTCCCGCCTGACGGTCACGCTAGTACTCGGCTCGCTGGTAGATGATGCCAGTGAGACGGCGCTTTCTGGCGCATTCAGCGAATAATTGCGGAAGGCAGATACAATATCACGCCCTCGTCTAGACTGCTTGACTGTTTCATCAACTCGCTCTGAGATCCTGTTTAGTGCCTCCGGCCGCATATCAATTGTGCCAGATCGCGGCCGACTCTCAGTGGACTCATGAACTTCAATGCTCTCGACATGCGTGACATATGCCTTTGTGGAGTTCGGAATCGAAACAGACTGCCGACGCTCAATTTCTCTGCGCACGACCACCGAGTTAGAAAAGTATTCCTCAAGACAGCTTTCAAGTGATATGGGAATGTCAGCCGGTCCATCCAATATCGGTACATGCAGTAGCCGCTCATTGACAAACTTGTGGTCGTCATCCGCTACCTCTTTTCCTCCGTGAGCAATGTCCATCTTGAGGGTCAACAAGGGCATTGCCAGTTTTTCTGTAATAAACACGAATGCTTCCGACGCGTCTTGCTGGTGATCCAAACCTGCTTCCGTCCAACCGTTCTCAGCCAACGCAATCCTCAGCTGAGCCGTGATGTCCGACGTGATGAGCTTTCCTGCTCGCAGCATGTTGACCCACATTCGTATTAAAGTTGATAGCCTGCGTAATGGACCATCGTCGTAGACTTTGTATAATATCGGCTCGAATGATTCTAACCTGGCATACATTGCGAAGAGTAACGCATCAAGATAGCATGTTACATTGTTCAGATTCTCCGCTCCTTGCATTGGTAGCATAGCCGGCATAAACTTGTCAGTTGTCCGCGTCTTAGTTGGCGACAAGGACGCCTGCGTAAGCGTATTCCCAGTGCTAGCGGTCACCATCGAAGCAGCGCTACATGACGGCGAAAGCGCCGAAGATAAATTCGACAGCGGCGCGTCTTGCACGTCGAGCAATATACCTTCGTTCGCTTCTTGATAAAACTTGTACAACTCGACCGCCTTCTCGGTCTGCCCGGATGCGTATTTGGAACGCAACACCAGCTTCGCATCGTCGATCGTCACCTTAAATCCGTCTTTGGCTAATCCTTTTACGACTTTGGGAGCTGCAATTTCTAATTCTGCGTGTCGACTTGCGCCGGGATTCTCTTTGTAGTAATCGAGTCCGACAGATTTCTGAAGCATGTTAGCACGAATATTCCCCCGGAAATTAAGAAAGGTAGAAAGATAGCAATTACCGCCTCAGCGCGATGGCGACCTCGCTTTAATTTCAGCATTTGCGCTCCGACTGTTGATGTTCGTTGTGTAGCTAAACCCCCCTCCGCCAGATCAGCACGGAATATAAGTTAAGTAGCTGCGCGCAGGTGGAGCTACCAACGGTAATTTGTGTCCAGCACTTAGATCTAGATGTTTTATGTAGAAAGGGAATGGGTACACCAATTAGTATTGTGCGTTGTCGAGAATATGCGTAGGAACTACCCACGGAGGCGACGACAATGTATGGCGGGGCAATGCCAGTTATCTAATTGTACTCGTCAGATACCAATTTACGTGTAAATCATTGGTCAGAATACTGTTTTTGAGATCGCGCGAATGGGAGTTGGGAGTTTTGGCTACGGCCGGATTCCCCCAACTTTAACGTACGACTTCTTACGTGTGCTCTCACAATGCACGTGGGATTTCGCTGCTGCCCGCCTACGTCTACCTGGCAACTGTCTGACGGATGTTATAGCTTGCCAATGGAAAGTTGGGCGGAATATCAGCTTCCAGTGACTATCTATGGATTTGGGTACTTTGAAAAATATGAGACTAGCATTTGTCAATGCGACTTAGATACTCGCTTCTAATTGCCTGGCGGGACAGTACGGGTGATTCACGTTTAAGGACAAGCTAGCGAAACAAAGGGGCCGGAAATCACCCAAGGGTGGAAAATGGAAGTTTAACTGGGTGGCAAGAGCAACTCAACTCACGAGACTTACAGAACCATGTGCCAGATGATTTACAGTTTAAAGTTCTCGAAGATGGCATGTCTTTAGTATCACGGCTCATATCAATCATGTGAGGTCGGCAACGCATGATCCTGCGATGATGAGGGCTATATACCCATCCCCAGATTCCATCTTGTTAATTCATATACTCATAACACAACGTTGGCGTCGTGTCTACAGTTACAGCCGCTTTTGATATTGATACCGCTATAATTAAGTGTAAGTTGCCACTCTGCCTCATCTGACACTGAACCAAACGGGGCCCCTGAAAACTACCACAGGCACAGTAATATCCCACGATTTGTTACACCACAGATATATTCTAGATGCCACATCAAAAAGTCAGAAACGACGATTGAATATACACAGTCATTTGGTTAACTTTCAGAAAATGAGGCATGGCTATTGTAACCTAGGACAACTTGAAATACTCAGCCAGTGGTCTATCGCCACTATTTGATATCTGTCACAACCTTCAAGAGTAGACACTGCATCATAACGCAAAGCTCGTCAAAGATGAATGCGTCGCGCGTACTCAGCCTTGCACTCCGGTGCGTCCAATTCATCATAAGCGCCATAATCCTCGGGGTCGTATCTTACCAGGTTCATAAGCTGCTGAATGCCTCAACTACAATACCAACTGGCTTCATTTTCACCATAATTCTCAGCTGCTGCACCATTGTATCCATTATTATGGCTGTCGTTGTTCCTACTCCTGGATTGGCACTGTGGTATCTTTGTGCATGGGAGATTTTGCTCGCGCTACTCTTTGCCGTCGGATTCGTCTGGCTTATCTCACAACTCTCGCCTTTTACGTGCGGATGGGCTGACTTTAATCCGTTTGGAAAGGATACTTGTGGAAGAATACGAGCAGCGATGACATTCATGCTTGTTGAGATGTGAGTAGTCATCCTTGGAGACTGACAAATGATGCTGACCAAGGTCCAGCGTCCTGTGGTCCGCAAGTGCGGTATATCGCCGTGTGACGTTCATTCGGAAAGGGGCTAACGGGGAAAAAGATATAGAATGATTGCATTACAACGAAATGAATGTACCAGTTCGCAGGTACGCCTATCCGATCGACATTATTGTGCCTCACGTAAAAGAATTGATGTTATTTGAATAAATCTGTACAAAATCATACACTCGATGCTTTTGCTTGGTCCTTCTCCTTCAGAATCTTCTGAACAACCGTGACTTTGTCCTCGAACGACTGTTTCTTGTCAACCCTTTAAGTTCCAGTTAGTATCATTATGTAGTCAAAAGTAAAACTAGCTACTCACCTAGTGCCGATCCTAACATCGGTCTGCACACGTTGGACGCCGAGCTTATGCATTAGCTCGTGAGCCTTTCCGATCAATTCCATAACTTGACCCCATGGTCCTTCGACAGTAGTACCGGCAGAGTGCATTGAGTATTTCAGTCCGCTGTCTTGCATCAAAACCTGGACCTCCGCGATGTAATTTGAAACCGACGGCGATTCCGTTCCCATCTGTAGTAATCAGCATTTCTCAACTCATTCCCACTGCACTAACACAAAACATGAATACGGACCGGGATCAGACAGAAATCAGCATTGCACTTGAGGTCAACCATTTCGACTCTGAGTACCAATATGTGTCGAGCTCAATTGCACGTATTGCTTCACGTGAGAATATGATGAAGACGATACCTGCGACCTGGCAACGTTATCGCATTAGTCTTGCCGACGTCATGTACTTTTTGAGAATATTACCCTTACCCTTATAAGGTATGCTCCTGTGTCTATATTATATGCCTGCACACATATGAATGGTAGTTACATCAACTATTTGGGTTATCTACTTTTGTCAGGACCAATTGGCCTGTGGTATGGTGTTTGTATGTAGTATGTTGCAATGGTAGGCGGTGTACACCGTCCTGTTGTGGTGGCAGGCAAACCGTGAGTTGTATATTGCAGGCCCCTGATTTAACAAAATCGATTATTATTCGCATGGAACAACCTGGATCTGCCGAAGTGATCCGTATATTCTTCTGCAAGCTCGTGTTGCCCCAAACAAGTCGCAGCCTAAACCAGGAAGTTAAGGCCAATTTATAACACAGGTTAAAGAGACAATTTTACCGTAATCTGCTGCGAAACAAATTTGCTCAACAAGGACTCGTTTGCGGCTGTCTTTAGTTTTGTAGGTGGGTTTGTGTCCTTTCGTTTTGGGGCTTCAAGTCATTACTTTGTTTACCTCGTGTTTGTTTAGTTGTTTATGCCTTAGGGCCAATACCATTCTAATCCGGCAATCTACATGAGGCTGGAACCGGCCCAGGGTATATAATGGGTTCATTGCGACCCACCTTGCCGTTCGTGATGCTCGGCGGCTGCGCAGCCGCCGCGAGTTGATGGGAGTTTGGCTACGGAATAGTGTTATTTTTGCTCGGGCGACCGAAAGGCGTCAAGATGGGGAGTCGGCCACCATGAGTTGTCAAGACAGACAGACCAGGAACAGGACCGATGCCCCGGCACCCGAAGTCGAACCGAGAGAGAGGAGAGGATCACGTGACAACACGATGGAAAACGAGTGCGTATGAACGCGCACTTGAATGAATTTTACGTAAGTTTGCTTTCCAAACTCAAATTTCACTTGGGTTTTTGACCCCGTTCTCATCCTTTTTGTCTTTAGTTGTCAACAGGCTATAATATACCACAAACCTTAGAGACTATTTTTCCGCGCTCCCTTTCTCACCACCATTATAAATCGATTTTACCATCCCCACATCTGAAGAAGTCCACCACACCACTTGTGACCATGTCTGAAGAAAAGACTATTAGCGTCGATGCCACCGCACAGAAGACTTTTCTGACCTACGAGAGCGTGAAGTCTCACACCACCCAGGATGATCTTTGGATGGTCATTCATGGCAAAGTCTACAATTGCACAAAGTTCATTGACGAGCATCCGTAAGTGTTAGACTTGGCGCTGAGATGGCGCTGAGAATATGAAGGAGATGTACTGATTGTGCTTTTACAGTGGTGGTGAAGAAGTTTTACTTGATGTTGGCGGTTTGGACGCGACCGACGCCTTCGAGGTAACTACCTAACAACAAATCTCACACATTGCAATTGATCGTCTAACCTGTCGATCGTAGGACGTCGGTCACTCCGAGGAGGCGCGAAAGATTTTAGATGAACTTTGCATCGGCGAATTGGATCCTTCGGTGTGTTTATTTATGTGGCCTCACATCGGAAATATACTAACGCTATAACAGGAAGTTGTGTCTAGCGCAAAGTCGCCGTCCACATCAGACTCCTCAGTATCAACTTCGTCTAGCGGAAGGTGAGTGTTTTAGGTATTGCAGAAACAATAAGATAGCTCATGGTATGTTATTAGTGGTTTCTTCAGCTACATTGCTTTCGCTGCCGTTATCGTGGCTGTCGGATATTACGTCTACATGCAGTCTTCAAACGGGTCTACCGGCAACCCGATCTAGTACGATTACGGAAATGTCTAATCTTCAATAAACAATTAGCTACCGAAACCATCATACGTGTGCAATCTACGCAACATGAATTGGAGTTGAATTTGATCAGAGTAGAACATGAACTGTTAGAAGCATGGTCTCGGAATGATATTGACATTGTTGTCTCTAGAATGTTTTTATAGGTTGTTCTTAATAGTTTTACAATGATTTTTGTTGTCATTTTTTTCTTTTGTGTCATATGCTGTATTATTGTACCTAATTCTTCATGACTTTTATATTGCTTGATTTTATTGTTTTTTTATATGTAGGTCACGACCGGAGCTTAGTAAATACTACAGTTCCCGGGATCGATGATTAATGAATGCATGTTATGGAGACCCATCGCTCATTATGGTCGGGTCCATACCGCTCAAGCCGTCGACGAACAACTTTGTCGCGAAAGTTGATAGCGAATATACAACGCGAACTGAGGGACCGATAAACTGCATATTGGTACGCCATGTGAAGTCACTTCAAACGCCACATCGCCACGTGCACGTAAAAACCATAAACGACGCAGTATGTTTAGATATTTGCTCAGCAAGGTAGTGAGCCTAAATGAAAATCTCATTATATCGCTTCAAAACAATCTAATTTGCTTACTTTCCAAGCTCACAGGACTTGGTCAGCTCTGACTGATGACAGGACGGCCATAGTTGATTGTTGTGGATTGTTGAGCGATTCAGTTACTTCAATGGTTCCGGGTATACTGTTCCTTATTCTTCCGATAGTTATGTGCGAATTAACAGGGTTGTCAATCCCAGACATCCGGGAATGTGACGGATGGAAGTAAATATCATAAATCTCCTGCTAGCTGTATCGATGCTGTCAGTTATCTCACGTGATCGCAATCATTGTTTACAGTCCCACGCGTCATTCCAAGCCGCCACTGCAAACATCGATCTATCAGTAATAAATTCGTGTGGCCAAGTTTTAAATATTGGAATCATGTCATCCGATAGCGAATCCTCCAATGCATCATCAGACGCCGCAGTCGTGACTTTCAACTCCAAAACCGTTGCGCGCTTGTTCGCAGAACATTTCGAGCGGCCAGATACAAGAGTTTCTGCCTCGGCTGTCGAAACCTCCGCAGAATATCTTCGCATCTTCACACGGGAGGCAATTTGGCGGACCGACAAGGCTTTGAAAGATACGATAACTGCCGCAGAAAGCCGGGATGGGAAACAGACGGCTAAGATTTCGGGCGCGAGGGCGAGGATGATGGGGGCTGAGGATCTGGAGCGGATTGCAGGGACATTGGTGCTTGATTTTTAAAAGATTTTGATCCTTAAGAAAGCCAGAAGAACAGATCTGGCTAGCAAGACAACTGGATGGATAGTAATTCCACTTGAGGACGACGCCTTCGACCCGAGTTCTACAATACTGGCGCCCCATGAATCTTCTGTATGCAGCAACAATTTGGCGGCAAACCACAAGGGGAAAAGACTAAGCCGTCACTACTGCGATGTGTCATATATACAGGACATCGGATAGTGAGGTGTGAATTTTGGCGTGATCAATTAGATGATTGTGTATAATATCTGCGAGACAATTCACATTATCAAACCTATACTACATGAACCAAGCTTTTACCGCAATTGCCTTACATCCAATGACATTTTAAATTAACCGATGCTGACCCTCCTACATCAAATGCATGCAACGATAAATACAACATAACCAACTGAAATCCAACGAATTCCTAAAAAGCATCCAAATGGTAAATCTCACTGAGTGTTTAACGCTCATATGCTGTTAAGACTTGATTGCTTGAGAAGGTCAGGATGTATCCGTACGCCGATTCTGTCCAGCCGCCTCAGCCTATTCAGAGTTCCATTATCCGTTGGAACCAAGTTTTGGCTAGCCATATATTTTGTCAAACGTGGAACGTACTGTGTATGCGGTGATGAAGCATCCACTGCATTCAGCAGTATTGATACTGTCCGTACGTTAGGCAAATCGAAATTCGATTTGCTTCCTTTGGCCTCAGCCTCCTCGAAGACCTTGAAAAGCATGCTGAAAGCAGTATCAACATCTCCATCATCTAGCAACCTCTGTAGCAGCGCATTTAGATTTTTGACAGATCCTCTAATGTTAAGCTGAGGCATAATCTCATTGAACAGGACCAGCGCGCGGCTCGCCGATCCCTGCCGAAGATGGCCCTCCAAAAGCGCCGTGACAGTTCGGCGCGGCACTGGAACGAGTTTCGAGCCGGTCAAGAAGAAAATATCCGCCATATGCATATCTTTGGTGATATCAATAAGACCGACAGTCATAGTGTGCAAGACATGAGGCGTGAATGGAATATCGTCGTCGCGCATTTCTTTCAAAACACTTCTCAAAGCTTCCTTTCCAGCGTCGAGTATCGGCTGATCAAGGTCCTTGTGTCCCGTAAGTGCCGCGTGCATCGGCCGACTGTTCTTGTCCAGTGGCACTCTTAATAAATATAGACGGTGGAATGTCGCGTATAGAATGATCGAATATGTCGCCGCATCCTTCTTCACTCTATCGTTTTCCATAAGCTTGACTATCTCCAGGGCTTTATCCAGATCATTCTCCGCTCGGATAAAGTGACTGATAAACATGTTATATGTTATGCTATCCATGCGGAGTCCGCTAGCACGAACTTGATGGAAAAGGTCCAGAGACTCCTTCAGTTGTCCTGACTTGAGGCGGTATTTGAAAACAATATTGTAGAAGCCGATCCGTGGCCGCACACGGTATTTTTTCGTTTTCGGTCCCTTTGCCAGCTCGCCACTCACTCGATATACAAACACTTTCCCGCTTTTTATATCCTCCAAAAGCGCCTCAGCCACTTCCCAAGCACCCAGCCGATAGTACGCATCAAGGAGAATGGTGAATGCGTCTCTATTGATCTCGCCATTGACAATATATTTGTTGAATAATGCATCTAACACCCGTTGCCTTGACACAATATCCCCACTTTGCACGATTACCCGCGACGCAGCTAGAAGATGCGCGTTGAGTGTCTCGACAGAATAGTTTTCCAACATGCCCGCTTTCTGCATGTCTGTCCAAACTGCAGCAGCTTTGACAGGTAAGTTCACAGACATAAACCTTCCCATAAACACACGCCCGATAATATCAGGCTCCTCACCCCAGCTATCACGATTCACGGGATGCATCCGTTCGTACATCTGAATCAGATCGTAGTAGCCTGCTCCCCTTATGTGTTCCACGAGCGCCAGCACTTCAGAACTATGCTTATTTAGTGACTGCCGATCAGTCAAGTCATCCTCATCTTCATCGTTGTTAATATGTTCTTCCACTGGTTTGGAATGATCTTGTTCTGTTGCTGCGGTCGACGCTGAGGTATATGGTCGGGCATCCATCCGTATTGGTCGCCGCTGCTGATGCGAAATCCTTGGCCCACTTCCACCGAAACACCTTAGACTACTGCACCATCTCGCCTGGTTGGAGCTGCGGATCTTTGTCGTAACAGGCCAATTCGCGACAGACAATCCTTGTACGGTCCAAGAGCACATCGGCATTCCTCGCAAGGTTGCCGGACTAGTAACCACTCGTCGTAACATCTCGCCTCAATTGACACTGTAATCGCCCAGAACCAATAGCCGACAAATTATCCGTGGTTCCAGTTGTAAGTGCTCGACGTTCGAGGTGTAAAGACGAAACCGCTTGCACCGAATCAGCAAACGAATTCATTTGACAATTTGAAAAACTTCGAGAGGCCAATTTCCAGCAGTTTGGCACGTGATTCCGAGAGTGACACGACGGTCAACAATATACCCTAACCCAGCACTATTAGATAGCCTGCTGATAAAAAACCAACCCTAATCTCACGTATTGATTGGGCCCTCGAACTGAATGATGCATGAGACTAGAAGTCTAAAAAAGGGGGCGGAACTTGATACCAAACGCTCAAACAGAGCAAAATGTCGACGTCTTGGTAATATGCTTGTCATATCACGGATCGCGTGCAATATATCGACGGTTGGGTAGATAATGGCGAATGCCAATACAGAGCCCGAGGTTGCGCGCCTGGACAGTCGGCAGTTGGCCCATCAATCAGTGTCCAGTAAAGATAACAGCCGTGAAGCAGTTCGTCAGACTCAATTAAACCATAAGCAGGAGGTTTTTGAGGGAACAATACCTATTACTAATGGAGAGTCCCTTTTTGTGGATACTTTAATAATTGGTGAGTTTATGGGTTGCTACGAATGTTGGGAGATATCCTGTATCCAATAGTCAGTGATATGATATTAAGCCAGCTTTATGGTTGAAATTATTTGCGCTCACATAAGTGTGCACTAGGCAACGGTCCATCGGCACTCGTACTGTCCTATCTTCTCCATGGAAATACACCATTCTACGAGCCAGATACAGAATATGGCCCACATCCGGATTCTGTTCTGCATTCATTATTAGACGAACCCTGCGGCGAAGATAAACGGCAACATGATAGGCATTGTATATATGATAGTATTCTTCACAATCTTACTTTGCAGCAATATCTAAGGTACACTCAACGTGCCTCTGCCCCGCAAGTGGTCGCCCCGGTGAATTATCTTCTCGATACGCTGGTAGCACCAAATATTGACATAGACTTACACGCAAGGCAGAAATCTCGCGTGCGCTGGAGTCTGAAGAAAGAGAATGCTGTTAATCACTTAGTAGTCGGATCCAGTTTCGTGCCTGGGGGTCAATGGGCAGGACGGGACGTGCCCTCTAGGACGCTCAGTTACGCGGAGATGCTCTCGCTCCCAGGGTTTTCATACTCAGAATACTATGAATCAACACATGGAAAGGAGCCAGATCCTTACTCTCGGCCGATGAGGACTGATGTCGCTGCATATTATGCTACGTATCCTTCGCAAGTGGAAATTAGTGATGCCGTGCGCGCGAATTATACAGTTTTGTCCCTGCACAGGTCAGAAGGTAGGACTGGCAACACGTTCAAGGCTATCATCCAGAATAACGATACTGCCTGCTTACAAATCGTCACGGCACGGAATGTGGTACTAGCCACTGGCGTATTTACTCATCAAGTGCCGCCTGATCCTATCCTCTATCCTATCGTATCAAGACAGCATGCGAGTAATCACTATGAGCAGATGAAAGTTGACAGTGACGGCGCTGTACTTATAATTGGTTCAGGATTCTCGGCCGCTGATGCGATATTGTCTGTTCCTGACAATAAGAAGATCATACATCTGTTTCAATGGGACCCAAAGAATCGCCCATCGCCGTTGCGTGCGTGTCACAAAGAGACTTATCCAGAGTACGCCAGTCTATACAGGTTGATGCGGTTGGCTGCTGCCTCCCGCGGGAGCTCGAACAATTGGGGGTCGTGCTATGGTCTCGCTGGTAGATACGAGGGTTTCGCAAACGGTTCGATTATTGAAGCGACAACCGACACAATCAAGATTTTGCTGTCGTCTGGCGCGACAATTGAGAGACGTGTATCTGAGCTAAAGACTTACGTTGGACGAATTGGTGTGATATCTTACCTCTCATCCAAACTACGGTCAGAGGTTGGGGTCGGTGCAGACCAGATATGGGCTTCCAAGTACTCCTTCCGCAAGCGCATAAACAGTCGCATGGAGCACTGGACCGCAGTTGTTACGGGACAGGAAACTAGAGATTTAGAAATGCATGGGAAGGAGGGGTATTATATTCAGAAATGGACCCATGAACTTGGAGAACTGGCGTGTACAGTCCCAGATTTTGAAAGTTGCAAAGTATATATCAACGACTATTCAACCAGTTATGGCCTTGAGGTTGCAGGTGGTGTCTTCGTCATTGGCAGTCTTGTTGGCGATTCTCTTGTACGATATGTTTTGGGTGGATGCGTAGTGGTTGCCGGGAATATCATAGAACGGAGAAATGCGAGAAGAAGAATCAACTGAATGTGATGTCTGAGATATTCTTACTTTTTATTCATTCTTTTGGCGTTTTTGGGTACTACTAAAATTTGCCGGGATAAGGGAATTTGTCTATATTGATACATATAAGGTTTTGATTTTAACTATAATACATAAGTAAAGAAGTGATTGTAAGTACATGTGCTACTACTACAGAGGCAGCTAGTTTTTCCTAATCGCCTTCTGACCTTCTTTCAAATCAGCATGCCGCTTTTCTTCAACTCGTGACAAGAAGTCCTGCTTATGTAGATATCCGCCTTTATTGTGTCTTTTGAGATCATCTTCAATGCCTTCCTCTTCCACAAATCCTTGCCAGTCAAGCTTCGACTTCTCTAGCGTGTTAAGCTTCGTGGGTTTGCCTTTCGTGGCCATGGCCTCAAGTGACGAGCCCTTCCGCTTCCGTGGCCCGCTTCCTAATTTCTGTTTTGTTGCATATTGTGTCCCGCTATTTCCACCCGGTACTGTTGACGATTCTGTTGTTGTATATTCTGACTTCGTCGCCTTCTCTCCGTCTGCCAGCTGTTTAAGATATGCTTGGCCAACGGCAGAATTGCGAGGTACTTTCTTCTCTTTCGTAATAATATTTTTTGCGAACTCATATGTTTCGGTAATCGTGATCATATCTTCCTCTTTTGCCGCAGTGGTGCTCGACAGTTCTGCTGATCTGTTGGCCGCATCTGAACTTGGCTCACGCAAAGTTGCCCACACAGCTTCCGCATCAATCGTGGTCTTTGATCCCGATAACGCGGTGGACTTTCGCCTACATCCATTCGGGTTAGTTTGGTCTAATCAATTGTTCAAATTACATGAAGCGAATACAGGCATACTCAGCTTCTTCCATAATCCTTTGAGACCGCGTGAGGATTCTTATGTCTTCAGCAGCCTCATTAACCTCTTCGTCTTTTGTTTTCTTATTTTTTAATTTGTGACCCGGTTCTGCCCTGCGCTTTCGACTTACTCCTTCATCGATATCCTCCTTCTGATGAGCGTCATCTTCATCGTCCGATGACGAAACGCCGTGGTCTGCGGCTGCATTGGGATCGAAGTCTTCGTCTTCAGATTCCCGGTAGTCCTCGTCTCCAGGAATGTTCACTTGCTGCTGTTCATCAGCCATCTTTGTTACTGGTATCGACCAAGGATTTCTCGACAGGATCCGAAAGTTGATATCACTTGATCCTGAGGACAAGGTGGGTGGATTAAAGTTTCGACAGCTCCCGCCCACTATATTATTGCGTCCCAAAAAGCCGTTGGGAGTCGGGGAGAGTAGTAATATTTTAAGACTTCTGTGATCTGACTATTAAACCATCGCAACACTTGCTGCTCGGTCGATCATTCAACTCATTATTGTTCTGCCTCAGAGATGACGCAACCGAAAATCACTGTTGGTATATTGGCGTTGCAGGGAGCTTTCATGGAGCATAAGTTCCATCTCCAGAAAGCCATTCGCCACGCCAGGCCAGGGTCGCCTCTCGATACCACCAAATTTGATATCATTGAAGTGCGTACACAGGAGCAGCTTGCGTCTGCGGATGCTTTAGTTATTCCTGGTGTGTATCTATTACAGATAATTTGTACGAAATCATGTTGCTAACACCCAAGTAAGGTGGAGAGAGTACTGCGATTAGCTTGATTGCGGAACGAACCGGATTACTGGAGCCGCTGCGGCAATTTGTTAGGTATGTTTCAGATAGTATCATACGTGTATTGTTCTATATCAGATGTGGACGGTTTTAATCTCCTTTCAGGGTCGACCGGAAGCCAGTGTGGGGAACTTGCGCAGGTTTGATCCTGCTATCAGACGAGGTACGATTGTGTCACCTGTTGATTTCTTGATTGACCTAAAGTCGCATAGGCCTCAAGGGCGAAGAAAGGTGGTCAGGAACTTATTGGAGGCCTGCATGTTCGATGCCAACGGAATCACTTTGGCAGGCAGACCGAGTCATTTGTGTGCAATCTTCCACTACCGTTCGTTGGTGATGATGAACCTCCGTTTAGCGCTGTCTTTATCCGTGCCCCTATAGTTGAGAAGGTTCTGACCGGTGCAGACGCAACTGCGGATATCGCTGAAGGCGTGGTGCGCGCACCAAAGTTGGAGGTCGACAGCTATAAACATGCACAAATCGAGGTTATCTCTAGCCTACCACCGACTCAAGGTAAGGAAGCGGGCGATATCGTCGCTGTTAGACAGGGGAATATATTTGGAACTAGCTTTCACCCTGAGCTGACTCCGGATGTACGTCTTCACGGATGGTGGCTGCAAGAGTGTGTACTGCGAAGAAATGAATTGCGTAAATAGAGGAATAGACCATAGCTTGCGAAATAGTTATTAGTTGTAGAATATAGATAAATGTTGCGCATAGACCACTCCTGTTAGATCGATAAAGTAATATTTTGTTTAGAGCAGTAGAAGTTTCCTCACTGGAGGTCGAGTGTGCATGAAACCAATAACCGAAATTCTTCTGCTTGGCAGTGTACACATCACTGAAATGCGCGCGTGATCTGCAGAAATAGTAATACTGATCGCTGCTAACGTTTCACAGCATATTTGATAGATCTGCTGGATTCACGCGAGTAAAAACGCGTCTCTTGTCATATCACGTGGCCAGGCGTGTTGTGTTTCGAGTCACGCGAATTCATTTTGTGTGCCTTCGCGTTTTTCGTTAAGTAAGTACCCTCGCGTAGTCGGCAAACAATGCATCCGCAATTGTAGCTCCGATGGACTTCAAATTTTCGGAGTTATGCTATCTTTTAGAGACGATTGAGTGTATAGACAAGAAAGCAGTTCGATTATCCCTAGCTTCTAAAATACAAAAACAGAAGTGCATCCATGACTGGTTCTGCAAGCATCGCAGCCTACTATTAGCGCCGCCTGGAGACCAAGCGGTTGTTGTGCTATCATGCTTGTTTCCGGAATCGCGAGCTGACAGGGTATATGGATTATTCAAGAATGATTTAGTTCGTTCTGTCACGAAGGCGTTGGCTATTCAAGGAACCGACAGAGAAAAGAAGTTATTGCAACGCATCGCGAACAAAGAGGAGCTTGCAGCTGCGATAACCGACGCTGTAGCACTTGCCGTAAGCATCACATTGGATTGTGCGACTGTTCAAATGTCATTGATTTTCTTAGGAGCACTTGAAACCGCGACAAGAAAAGGCCGTCACAGTCTCGGAGATTGATAGGTTACTTATGAACTTGGCGAGCAGGTGCAAGTTTTCTGGATCGGCAATATACAAATCTCCTAGTTATAGGGTAGTCAAACCAGATGGAAGACCGGCGCAGGTTTCTGAGCTACTTCGCCCCATATTGGTGCGGCTGCAGTCTTACGAGATCAAGTGGTTGATACGCATTATTGAAAAGGATATGCAGCCCGTGATTCTGCCAGGTATGACTGCATATCACATAAGAAGTCACTCTAGTAACATTTGTTGCATAGTCGAAGTGTGCTTACAGGCTCTGCATTTCGCACTACCGTTGTTGCAGTCTTTCCACTCTGATATAGCCGTTGCAGTAAAACTGCTTTTCAAAGAGCCATATGACGCCTTTCTTCCGATGCCGGAACCGATTATGACAAAGTTGCCGCAGTACATCGATGGCGTGCTTAGCTGGCTAAAGCCCACTCTTGGAGTTCCTGTCAGAATACCTTCGTGCTATAAAGCTAGAGTATGTGTTCGTAATCCTAAAGTCTTACATGTGGAAAACTAACAACTTGAATAGAAATTCTCTGATGTTCAGACTCAGTGCAATTTTGAGGTTTCATGGGCAGAGACGAAATACGACGGGGAACGGATGCAGATACACTTGTCTGTAGATCCTCCTTTTATTAAGATATTTAGCAAGAGTGGACGCGAGTCTACAGACGACAGAGCTAGAGTGCATGGGTATGAATTGTGCTGACTTGGAATAATAACTTCTTGTCTAATTGAGAATATAGAGCAATCAAGAAGGCACTACGGATTTTAGATTGCTCTGGCAACTCATCAACCGCATTTCGGCAGTCAGTTATTCTAGAAGCTGAACTGGTGGTGTTTGATGAAGAGGAACTGCGAATAGCAGAGTTTCATAGAATATCAGACCACGTCAATCGTGCAGGAGTTCGTATCAATGCTGCGAGCGATCCCAGTCGTAATCACGAGCACCTCATGGCCGTTTTTTTCGACGTACTCTCTGTTGATTCGACGAGCCTTCTTTCCCAGCCTTATGAATATCGGCGTTCAGTTTTAGAATCACTAGTCAGCGAAATCCCTGGAGTTTCCATGCTAGCGCAAAGACAATGCATTAACTTGAAAGACTTGGATGCTCTGAAACGCGTCTTCAATTCCATTGTCAACCAAGGAGAGGAGGGAATAATCGTTAAGCGTGCATCTGGTACTTATATTGGAGCATGTATGGGTCAGAGGCAGCAGCAGTGGGTCAAAGTGAAGCGAGACTATATAGCAGGTATTGGCGATACCGCAGACTTTGCCATAGTTGGCGCTGGCGTGGATACATCACGAATAAAGGAGCGGAGACGTAAGTCCTCGTCTCATGATAATATTGGAATCATTTTGTCGTCTAACTTTTTAGTCGACACCGGTTGTGTCACGACTTTTTTCGTTGGATGTCTGCGTAACAAGGAGGCAGTTAAAAGGTTTTCCGCGCGACCAATGTTCGAAGCATTGTTTGCTGTCACTTACGGCCTCGACAAACAAAAGTTGGCGAGAATCAATAAAATCGTAAGGACATTTGCCAAGGCTTATGACGAGAATGTATGCACCTGGCCAATGTGGAAGAGTGGCACTAATGTTGACCAGACGGCCGTACCGGAGTATGATCTTCATATTCAAAAATACATGAAGTGCGCAATGACAGTCTACTTCCCAAATCCACCTGTGTTCGAGATTCTTTGCGCAGGATTTGACAAGCCTGCAGGTAACGGTTTCTATGTCATGCGATGGCCTCGAGTAGTCAAAGTCCATTTTGATAGAGACTGGCTTGAGAGCACGGGTTTTGATGAGCTCCAGAATATGGCTGAACTTTCTTTGCAGCATGGCCTGAAGTTCAAGTCTGACTATAGCCCCGCTTCCGGTCACACAATAAATGAGATCCACAGAAAGTGGAAAAGTGCGAAGAATCTGCCTATGCTAGATTTAGATGCGATTTTGGGTCCAAAGCCAAATTCAGCACTGAAGCCGCAACCAGGTTCGCCGAGCACACTTCTGGAGACGGCTTCTGTACTTGCGGCGAATGCTGAACCTCCGGTGGAGACGTTAAGTGGTACAGAAACGCTACCGACTACACCACCACACCCTGAAGCTGTCCAAGACAATTCAGATCTAGAGCAGCTTCGACGTCTGCTGAAAAAGAGCACATTGATAGTATCGAAATCTCTTAACACTCGCCGAAAAGTGGGCGAACTATTCCGACTATTCACAAGCCAGCAGTCTGTCCAGCTAGAACCGGTCTTAACTTATCCGGACCTTCTGCAAGCCAGGAGCGAGATTACGTCGTGTGCTTCCAAAAGCACATTAGCAGTGCTCATAGTCGAAGGACGAAAACCGCGGAGCAGCCATCAAAATGTCATCAACAGTCGATCATTGATATTTGAACATTATAACGTTAGAATACGTGAGACACACACAGACATGAATCTTAGTGACATCAGCTTGCATGCTGTAAAGGGTGTCGCCTCTCTCTTAGTTATCGACTGGAGAATACTACTGACAATCTCTGCATCTAACAGTTTCAATGATCTGTCCTCATCTTTTATCCTTCACGATATATACTGCTGATTTGTTGTATATTGCATATCGGCGGCGTTATTAATTCCCATTCATTATTGTACAAATCAACAAAATATCAATATGCGATCTGCATTGCAAAAGTGCTTGCGAGGTGCAAAGAGATGGCCATCCGCCGGTCGCCATGAGTTGTGGGAGCTGGTATGCGCGTTGGCATCTATTATCAAGCTACGGTTGCCTCGCACTTGTAAATAATCCGTAATATGTACTCTAGCTATTAAATGCGGGACGTCAGCGTGTCTAGTCGGATGAGAGGTTATTTTCATCGTCACTGCCACTAAACAGATCATCGCCGCTCCTTCGAGTGCTTTGGGTGATCTGTGATCTTGCAGTAGTTTGGGCGCGCTGTGTGCGCTCCTCGTATTCGTCGTAAATAGGCAAGTACCTAAAATCTATGAAGGTCTGTCTTCCATCGCCAACATCGCACATGCACTGGATGCTTGTGACGCCATCCTCATCCGTTCTCCAACTGATCTTCGTTGCGAGCTTGATGGCATCCGAGGCGCTCATTAACAACTTGAAGTTGTATATATTTTGAACCGACTCTTCAGAGGCAAATGTCTCAATAACATTTCGGTCTCGAGTAAATTTGTATTCAACGCTCCCTAATTCGCCTCTGCTTATTAGCACAAAAGTTGGCGGTGTCAGTGTTGATTTGACCTTAACGGTTTCGGAATCAGTGGACTCGAGTTCACGGAACGCATCGTTTAAATAGTTTGCCTTCATGATAATTTTAGTGCCAATAGCGTCGGCTTCGAGTAGAATATCAGAAATGCTGTCGTCATACTCTGAAGTCTGCAAGTCGCAAGTTGTAGTCACCCCACCTTCATCAAACCTATTTCATGTTAATCCAGGTCTTACATTTAGTCGAACCGAAAAAACTTACATCACAATAAAAGGACTCCCTGTTCCATCATATCTCAATTTGCAAACAGTGCTTCCACCTAGAAATGCTGTCATCATGCCTCCACCTTCGTTGGATTCCGCATAGCTTCGAGTAGCGGATTTCTGACCTGTACCCTCCTGTTCACTGCCAAATATCTGAAAGCAATTAACAAGGGACTTCATTGACACTGAAAAAGAAATCGTTTCGTCATCCTCCTCTTGCAACGATTGCGTTGACGCGTAGGATTCACTAGGGATCACGCGACGCCGATTTCGCGACGGTGGGTTGAACGTATAAGATGTGAAAAGCGTCTTATTGAGAAATGCATGTGCTAGTTTGTTAGTTTCGCAAAATTCGCAAGAGCTAAATATTTCAGGCTCGAACTGTACCTTGAACAGTATGTGAGTTTTCAACAGACACTTTCAATCCGTCCGTGGAGAGCTGGATGATTGCATTGGGTGAAACGGAAGAAACCGCTTTCAGAACACGGAATATATA
The DNA here is from genome assembly GCF_038497915.1 of Lipomyces doorenjongii. Classification (NCBI taxonomy): domain Eukaryota; kingdom Fungi; phylum Ascomycota; class Lipomycetes; order Lipomycetales; family Lipomycetaceae; genus Lipomyces; species Lipomyces doorenjongii. Next base: position 45,592 of record NW_027118103.1, on the reverse strand, counting down.
TGATACAGATGTGGATACAGCATCTAACACGGGAAGAGCGTCGTCCTGATTGTAGGAGACCATTTAGCAGTGCTACAGGTGAAAATAATTATTAACAGATTTATTGCTAGAGAAAGACGCAGACGCGCCAGATTATTATTTACCGGCTACCAAGCCCTAACAAATAAGCCTTATTCGGCGTCTGATCGCAGTTCGTCACTATGACAACTGCAGAGCCATTCAATCAATTTCATGTTGGACAATGGGCAACTGTAACATGGTTTTCAATTTTGGATTATCATAAACTCTTGCTCCTGGGCATTGCTTGACTCGTTGTCGCTGCTGCTGCTTCTGGAGCAGTATATAATAACTTGAAATAGCACAACAATTTCATCATTGTCGCTCGATGATCTATTTCAGATGCATTCATACAAGGTCTAGGTACAATCTGAAGAATTGCGATATGTGTGACGAAATCAGTATGATGGTGCTAAGTATCGCACCCAATTGTGGGGTTTTGTTGGATGGTCCAACAGAACGCGACAAACCTCGACGAGTCATCGGGGCACGTCGTCCGGCGATCCGCACAGCCTTCTACCGTCTTAAATGTTTAAGCCACCAGAGCCAGCGGAAAACATACTTGCCACTGTTCGCTCTGCGTAAGAGACGGAATAATCCAGTTATCAGCATATAACTGGATATAAGTGTGCGATTCAGGGTTTCTGCCTGATTCGCATAGAATTGTTTTCGATCATTTGGATCGTCCTATGGTGAGTTGAGTCCTATTAGCCATTCAATAGATTTGGATCGATCGAAGCAATTGCTGGAATATTTAGTCGAATTTCTAATGAATTTTATAGGGCGCCAGAAATTTCCGTTCGTAAATTTACTGCTTGACCCGTGTTGGCCATGGCAGCTTCAAGAGAATATCTGCCTTTACCTTCTGAAGAGGAGCTACGGACGCTCTATCCCTCAAATTTGGAATTGTTGAATGTCCAAGTCTTATTTAGACACGGTAAGTTTGTCTCATCGCACTGGTATGTATTGCGCTAATGAGCGTCGGACAGGCGAACGCACACCTGTGCGTGCGAGATTTCAAACTTGGGGTCTTGCCCCCTTCTGGCCGTTCTGCAAGATCGCTAGACAATTTACGCAGACAATTGTAACATATCCTAATGACGCGACTACTCCTTTTGAATACGTCCGGCGCTTGGAATCAGTAGCCAAAGGTCTTCCCAACAATGTGCCTGTTCCTGCATCCGGTTTCAAGTCTGGCCAATCAGACGAACTGTGCATGCTCGGCGAGTTGACAGATCTCGGTCGTGAAACTGGATTCAAGTTAGGAGACCGTCTGCGTTGGTTGTACATTGACAAACTGAAGTTTTTACCACCTTTATTTAATGACCATAAATACTTCTACTTCCGTTCATCACATATTGCGCGTTCCAACGAAACTTTACTTTCGCTATTTAATGGCTTATATCCACCTACGTTTCGCAAGGCTGGACTTAAGCCTACTATATATACGCGTCTTTTCCCGCAAGAAAACGCGTACCCGAACGACGAGAACTGCCGCCGTCTTTCTGAGCTAGGATTTATGTTCGCTGAAATTGCTGCGCACAGATGGAACCCGGTACTGGCAGATTATCCTTCTTCAAAGTTGACCGACGTGCTCCCGAAAGGTGTTGCAATTGACGGCAGCCCTCGAGCGTCAGGTGTGTTCGATACTGTCGCCGCCTGTGTCGCGCACAATGTGCCGTATCCGGAAGGGTTCAAGGATGAACGTGTCGTCAAAGAGATTCGCGAAGCTGTCATGGATGAGTGGTATTTAGGCGTGCAAAAGTCGAGAGAATATCGTACTCTGGCAGTGGGCGCTATCGCCGGCGACTTTCTGTACAGAATCAAGTTGGCTGTTAACGCCGACAAGGCAGCCCATGGGTCCAAACTGAAAGATTTGTTTTCTCCGAGAGAGAAGTTCGAAACGAGAGAGAAGGCGGTAAAGCTGGCTTTGTATGGTTCCCATGACACCACTATCGCCTCGCTATTGTGCGCAATCCAGGCGTTTGATCACCAGTGGCCTCCGTTCACATCTGACATCAGATTCGAGCTATTCGCCCACAGCAAGCCGGTAGAGGTTCCTAAACCCGCCGACAAACCGACCGTGTCTACGTCAGAGTCTGAAGTGATGAACACTCCTTTAAGACCTGCCGGCTTCGTGTCCAGCAAAACTAAGAGGGAATACTTTGTAAGACTGACCTACAATGACAAAACCCTTAAACTCCCTGGCTGTGCTAAGGAAGGTGAGCATTTACCAGGCGACTCATCATTCTGTACACTCGAAGCATTTGAGAAGGTAATCAACGAGTTTGTTCCGCAAAACTGGGAGTTGCAATGCCGCCAGAATCTGGGAAAGCCAGTTCTTGACAACCCAGAGATCGCCAAGGAGTTCAGCACGATTCCCCGCGTTGGCGGCGCGGTGATGTCCAAACCACAAGCTTGAATAGGCTCAGAGAACTTACTTTGTACTAATATGACTAGACATGTTTACATTAAAAGTTTATTAAATATCTGGACACTATTCTTGTAATATTTCAAACAGCAAACATGATTTATACATCATAAATTTATACATGATAACAAACAGTACTAAAGAATTCGAGTAAAGCACTGCAGAACCGCATCGATCCCAATAAGTACAGTAGAGAGACCTCTCAACAAACACGAGTGACGTGACAAAATGTCTGATAAGCTTACATACCCATAACATAAAACAAAACGCTTTAATATATAATTTAATTATTCCACGTTTAACATTATGCTTCACACATTGCTGTCCAATGGCTCGCAGAGAAACCTATCCATCCCGTCCGAGTCCTATCATGCACCCATAAAAACATAAACTCCGTAACATAGATCCAAATCCATATATGTACACATACATATATATAAATGGGAATCTCTATATATGTGCATGATAATCGCCTCTGGTCGCAGACCACTGTTCTACTATCTAGAATTATGTATCTAAAAGAACCGTCCAAAACGTCTACCTGCATTTCCAAGTCCCTGGTCAACCGCATCAACCGCGCTCTGGAGGCGGCCAGCGGCGGACTCATTATGTTTTCCAATCTTTTCACGCCATCCACCGTACTCTAGAACGATACCATTCGCACGTTTCAATGCCTCGCGAACGGCAAGCGACCATGCTCGCGAAAGCTCGTCATAGGCAGCATGCTTCAACGCGTTATTAGCATCCGCTCGCCATTCAGGCAATCGGTGAACGAGTGACGTCACACCATCCAAGAACTGAAGACAATTTCCAACTTGCTGCTCCCGCGGCGGTAAGAAATGGGGAGTGTAGTCGCTAACCGCATCAAGAAATTCAGTAATATGCGGTCTAACCCGAATATAAGCATAGTCGCCAGCCGGATCGCCCTTGTAGGGGAAAGCAGACGATATCCTGTCAAGATGTCGAGCTAGTAGCTCAAGACTGCTGGAGACAGTCGGCGTCGGTGCCATGCTACTTATTTCATCGACCAGATAGGCGTGCTTATCCGCTAGCGAGCATATTATGGCTTTCAGCGCCTGCGCACCCAGCGATTCTAGCTGCCGCGATAACGGGAGCGGACGGCCAATAATCTCAGTACGTGCCCGCTTGCTCGCAGAGTGGTGATGAGCGGCATGATTAGGCGAACTCAAGAAAACCGACTGTATAGCGCTGTGATGTTGATGTTGTTGCGGTAAAGGGGCAAGACTCCGTGTTCCAAATGCCGGCGAAGATTCAGGTGAGCCGACCATTTCGTCGTCCGAGTCATCATCATGTGAGAGTTTTCTCTTTTGGCCTGCATAAAGCACCGTTAGCACTGTTAATATAGCTGATACAGAAGTAGATATAGCATAGGTAAATATGAATGACTGCTTGACTCCACGCTCATATGTATTAATTCTACTCATTAGCTAGCGACGAAGCAGTAAAGGTCAAAGCGGAAAACCGGCAGATCCTGATGGACAGGAATCCATAATATTTCAATGGCAAACATTACAACTCCTAAGACTTCCCAGCAGATCCGTCCACAATAAAATGTAAGACTCACCGTATCTGAATGTCGGTGAGAGAATTGGCGATTGAGCTGTTGGAACTGCGTTGCTAGGCGACGCCTCTTTGGATTGGCCAGAGAAAGGAAAGCCCAAAAGTGGACCTGTTGGTGGCAATACAGCACTCATTTCCAGAAATATAAACCACACAAACCACAGATATTAACTCAACGCAATGTGATTGATGAAAAATATGACTGATGAAGAGGCGCAAAGTTAAGTAAATTCGGGAGAGTGCATGAAAGTGATAAGTGAGCTGAAAAGTGACTCGCACGGTCTGTGCCTTTGTTAGGCGCTGGTCCTGGGCGCCAGCCGACCGCTGCTCAGCCGCGGCGATGTCACTTTGATTCTCGTTGCCCAGCCAACGGCAGTTCATCTGCCACTAAGCCTCATCTGGTTGAGTGTAAACTGCGATATGACATAGATTTGTTTGGAGTTCTCATGCCTTCTTGGGGCGTGACATAAATTCTAGCCTCGTATATTGCCAATACAATTCGTTCAATGTTTGGAACTGTATAATTAACTGGTGATCCGTGGGTAGACCCTTACACGTTTGTGGGATAAATAAGGTCATACGTCATGTGATTGGATCCACATTATCCCAATAGAGGCATATCCTTCTGGCGATAAAAACAATGCCCAACAACAAAGAGCCGCAGAATGCTGCTCTCTCTCTGACCGTCGATATCTCCCATTACCCGGAGGTAACCGAACGAGTATAAGTCCGACAATAACGCGTACACATAGCTGAACGTTGTATTGACCTTTCTCCAACGACGTGAATAATCATCGCATAGTTGTCCCACGCGTGTTACTATTATCATGGATCAGGTTGCAATTGACTTTCTCGCGATGAGCAATCCCTACGACTTATCCATTGTGACTTATCCGTTGGCATGACTTTTGAGTCAGATGCCAGAGCCAGAGCTTTTGTGAACGCCGCATGCGATCAACAACAATTTCGACGTAAAGAATGGCGTAGTGAAAACAAAGACAAAAGTACTGCTTGTATGCAAGTGCAGCAGAAAGCCTCTCAACAGTGGTAAGCTCCCAATGGAAGTCGGGACTAAAGGAGACAATGGCATCACCCGTCAGAAAGTTGCTCGAAGCAGGCTCTGCGACTGCCCTTGGAGAGTTCGTTTCAAAAGACAACTCAATGATTCGTGGATCCTGACAGAGCTGGTCGACCAACACGACGGACATCAGATTGAAGTTATCGATCCATATGCTTATCCTGAAAACCGACCCGGGACTGCAGGGGCTCGAGCAACTGCGCTCGACTGTGTGCAGACTATTCAGCGTCGTTTAGTACCATTGCATCAGTGCTAAACTCGACTGACGGTTCGTCGCTGTTGGGCAGGGATGTTTACAATCTAGCATACGATCTACTTTCGCGAAAACAAGTCCTCATCTGCCCAATTCATAGAGACACTGTGGGATGAAGGTTACATCTACAGTATGAAAGTGACTGCGGACAACACTTTCGAGGTTTTGTTTTTTGCAAGCCTGATTGTGCAGAGGGCGCGTCTTTATGGGCCGACAGTCATAATCGATTCAACGTACGAGACCAACAAATTCCGCTTGCCCCTGGTGAACTTCGTCGCGGTCGACAATAACTTGCGGAACGTGAGAGTTGCCTTCTGCTTTGTCACCAACGAACAGACTAGTGCGTACACCTGGGCCCTAGAGCAACTGAGTGAGTAGAACCGTACCAATTCGCGCGGTATTGAATGAACCTAACTAACTGTAACAGAGACCATTGTGTTTCCGGATGAAGCTCCCAGGGTGATCATTACCGATTCCGATAGTTGTCTAGTGCGTTTCCAAGAGCCCTGAACCAGCTCTGCCGATGGCATATCGAGCAGAATATACCCAAGGACTGCCGCAAGTACTTCAACAATGTTGCGGACTTCGACGAGTTCATGAAAGTGACTCTGGCCATCGGCGGATCACTGGATAGCGAGAGCCAGACGAATTCGTTGGAAGAGCTAAAGCGCGACTTTGCGGCAGAGCCAGTGCACTACTTTCTGAGTCAGTGGTGGGAAAATGGCCAGTGTGGATGCTGGGCAGAAATGCATATTCGAAACCACCCGAACTTCGGAATAAGCACCACATCCCTAGTTGAAGGGAGTCATGGAGCGATCAAGAGAGGTCTGACTTCGTCACTATACACAGCCGGAAAAAACTGAACCGCCAAGACAATGACAGGGCGCAGCATCTCAGTATCGAAGGGTCCAACGAGGCATTGTTTGTGCGACTGGAAATTACGAACCAGATCGAGACGTCGAAGCTGTGCACTGCGATTTCCCGCTCTGGGCTCGAGCTGGTATACGGTGAAGTAATGAAGAAGGTGCAACAGCAGCAGGAGGACGGCTCATGGGAAACTTGCACATGCTCAGCTTGCCATCGTTACCTTCTCCCTTGCTCTCATAGGATCCAGCTGGCCGTCCCTATTTCCGTCACGGACAGTCATCCTCGCTGGTGGGTGTATCGTGATTTTCCTCCCGTCAATGTCGTTTCGGCATATAGATCCTGAAATACTCTTAGGCCTCAACGATCCTGCAGCTGCACTTCAGAGAAAAGGCCGTCCAAAGGGACACGCCGGCTTTATCAGCAGAGGTTGTTCAAAAGACCACAGACCGCATCGAGGAAGTCAGGCGATGTGGGTCCTGTAAAATGCCTGGGCACAATCGTCGGAAATGTCCAAAACCCTCAAGTAACGTGACAACTACGGAAAATGAGGCGGCAGAAAAAGAACAAGATCAGGTTACGTTGCAGCAGTTAGGGGTGACCGATGAAGCAGAGGTACAAGAGGACGAAGAGATTGCCAGGCCACGGCGACGATCATCGGGATGAAGAATTCGAGGAAATGTGGTCTGACGTATTCTCCCTTCTTGAAGATTAAGATGTTAAAACAGTGGACAACCATATGCACATTGATGCGATTAAAGTGAAGTGTAGCGGAAATGTGGGAGTGGAGTGGCTTGTGATGGCTGTGGCAATACATGTGGCGGTGTAGTACAGGTACAGTCGCTCGACAGAAGAGTACCGCCGTCAATTTACACTAGTCCCACAAAGGAATAGTTGGTTTACTCTGCATGCATCTCCATAGGAAAACATGGTGTTAGGCTATCAAAGGTTGCCATGGCAGCAGCATTCAACGTTCAAATTCCCATGTGGCTTGAGCCTCTCCGTAACCATATCAGGGCCAGAGGCACAGCCACAGCTCCGGGATTAGCGCGCCATAGGTTTGGTGCTGCCATCCGAAGTCTAGATTTGCATTAGCAGACGAGCGGTCGAGACAAGATTGAAAAACGCGCTCCTCGGACCACAGTCCCTCTTTCGTCTCCTGTCGCCATTGTTCTTTGTTGGGTCTACGACGGAGTAGTTTCAAATTGTCGCTGAGGTTTATGAATTGAGTTGTGACGGGTATTCAAGGAACACTTCAATAGAGCGTAGCCGAGAAGAGTCTGTTTATATCGCGATATACGCTGGTAGTAGTATATTCACAATGAACGTGTACTCCAAGATACAACGGAATAAGGATGAGGTCTTCAGTTTATACACCACAGGGCCATTCTACTTACCTATCAAGCCGGAAAATCATTCTCCCCTTCGCATATCGGACTCGTCAGATATATTGGGAGATACTCCAACGATCCAATCTAGTGCAACGGAAGACGCGTCGTCATCAGATTTTCCTGACAGTAGTCCGTCCTCAGTACTGTCGGCTTCTGAGACCTCATCGAAGGCCAATAGCCCGGAGCCAAATTATCCAGATGAGCTCTCTAAGCGGTTAGAATTCTTTTGGACTTACCAAGAAGAGCCGCATCGGACAAGACGAATGCAAATCTTGAAGGCTCATCCTGAGGCATGCCTGCACATCTGTATCATTCCACATATCACTTATTAACATCTCTTACCAGGTTACAAAGTTGTGTGGTTATGAGCCTTTGACGAAGTACGTTATATCCGGCGTCGTTGCTCTTCAATTTTTGACAGCTTACCTCCTCCGCAATTCTCCGTTCTTCTCGCTGAAGTTCCTTCTTACATCTTATGTTATTGGCGCTACCGCAAATCAGAATGTCTTTCTATGCATTCACGAACTTAGTCATAATCTGGGATTCAAAAAGCCCATCCACAATCGATTATTTGCAATATTCGCCAACCTTCCTATTGGAATTCCATATAGTGCGAGCTTCAGGGTAGCTAGTCCCACGTTGTGGCAGCTCCAGCAGAACACTAACGTCTATGTAGCCATATCACCTTATCCATCACAAACACTTAGGCGATGCATCTCTCGATACCGACCTGCCGACCACGTTGGAGGCTTTTGTTCTTCAGAATGTTGCCGGCAAAGCCTTCTTTGCTACGTTCCAAATCTTTTTCTACGCTATCAGACCAATGTTTGTAATGAAATTGCCGTTCACATACATTCATCTGCTTAATGTGATCGTCCAATTGGTTGTCGATTATATTGTTGTTAAGACGTGGGGTATGAAGGCCTTACTATACTTCATAACCAGTAGCTTCTTGGCTGGTAGTCTACATCCTTGCGCGGGTCACTTCATTGCTGAACATGTATGTACAACATTGTTGTGTATTCAAGTCCTTGGATTCTAACCTGTCAGTACGTTATGGATGTTGGCCAGACTGGCGTTAACTCAGATATTCCTCCGCCTGAGACATACAGCTACTACGGAGTCTTGAATTTGTTCACATACAATGTTGGGCTGCACAATGAACATCATGACTTGTATGTGCCCAGATTTTGCTACCCCTCTTTGTCCTGTCGCTAACAAATTGGAAGCCCTTTTATTCCATGGACTCGTTTGCCGCTACTGACCCAAATTGCGTGCGAATTCTATGAGCCGCTGCCATATCACAAGAGCTGGACGAAGGTTATTTGGGACTTCGTACTTGATGACAAGGTGTCGCTCTGGTGTAGAGTAAAGCGTGGTGTGTCTAGCGGCAGTATCCAACCGATATCCGCGGCGAAGAAAATCGACAGGGCAAAAGCTGTCCGGGATGATGACAATGGAGATGAAGATATAGAGAAGAGCCTTCGAAAGAAAAGTGCAGAGTAGATGATACATCTTAGAATTTTTTATTTATTGCGAATCATATGACTTCCGGCTTTTGTCTCGTGCTCTTGGGGCGGGTGGCATCAGGGTAATGGTACTGAATAGATAGGATGGACCAGATAAAGTGAGGGAAACGTGATTAATAGAATTAGTATTGGGACGATTTCGATTTTGAATGTTATGAATCAGGAATATGCTTCACCTATTTCAGATCAGGGCTGATTTTGTTTAACAATAGCACGACTTCAAAATTATATGTACATAGATGATTGAAAATGGGGAATGGAAGCCGGAAAAATTTGGCTATGCAACAGACACCACATATATATATATATATACTCGCGCTATATGTCGAGAGCAAAACAACCCTCGTTACCATGGCGTCGCTCGGGGTTAGGGCAATTGGACAACCCGCCCAGTGGTCGGTCGATCGAGACATATCCACCGTATCTGTTGCACATCACCCTGGGCATACTTCATCCAATTGGCTGGTTGTTGAAATTCATTTTCATTAAATTGGCTGTTAACCGTTAAGAACCTTAACGGTGAGGCCAGTACACCTCCCATAATATGGCTGTCCAATACGTCATCCTCCTATCACGGCAAGGCAAGGTCCGGCTTGCGAAATGGTTCCTCACGCTTTCGTTGAAGGAGAAGTCGAAAATTGTAAAGGATGTCTCGACATTAGTATTAGGCCGACGAACAAAGATGTGCAACTTCCTGGAATATAAGGGTTAGTTAATTGACAGTAATTCATATTAGGAGAGTGTAACTAATTTAGTGTCCATATAGAGAGCAAGGTGGTTTACCGACGATATGCATCGTTATTCTTTATTGCGGGTGTAGATTCTACAGATAATGAACTGATCACCTTGGAAATCATCCACCGATATGTAGAGCAGATGGATCGGTACTATGGCAATGTAGCTCAACTCCAAGTTTCGTCTCCGCGACGACAAAAGACTAACGTACATATCTGCAGGTTTGCGAGCTTGATATCATATTCAACTTTCAAAAGGCATACTACATTCTTGACGAGTTATTACTTGCTGGCGAGCTGCAAGAATCATCGAAACGGGACGTGCTTCGACGAATATCACAACAAGACGCTCTGGAGGAAGCCGAGGGCGATGAGGAGAAGTTTAGTAGGTTAGGAATTTAGCTTCCTTTAATTGCTATTCTATGTCTTTGTTTCATAAGTTCGTAATGTGTGTATTTAGCTTGTACTAGGCGCATTGCACCAATGTAATTAAATGGGCTTTATAGTGTATTATAATTTAGAGTGTTTGCCCAACTGCTGCCAAGACCCAGACTTGTCTTTCAAGACAATTCCTAATGCCGTCATTCTCTAATGTCTATTTTGTTTTCTTTTAATCTTTCTTCCTTTTGCTTTGATTACTTTGATAACTTGTGCGCACATACTGATGAGATTTTGTGCAAAATGCCACGGCTCCGACGCCGTCGGTTGCAATTTCAATTAAATCAAGATTGATGCCATATATCAGCCAACTTCCAGGTCTTACGTCCTATGATGGTTCCGCGTCGTTGCCAGCTTCGGCCTCAGGTTCGTTATCAACTTCGTTTTCGAGTGGACGTGGTCGGTCTTCGGGAAGCAGGACGGCTAGCAGCCGCGGAGAGTACTTCGGTTAAGCCGATTGAATTTTTGTACGATTTTGGGGAAACAAGATCGACGGACATTATTTTGACTGATTTGCAACTGGTGAATATGAACATGAACGACGGCAATTGGTGGGGGAAGTTTGTACCTACATCTAATGTTGGTGGTATTAGTTCGAATATCTAGAACATAAATGAGACGTATCTATAATACAAAATATAAAGTACACGATACATGTATCACAACAAGCCCTGCTTTTTAAGATCATTGTAAACCTTCTCGCTCATGACGTTTCCTTCGTCGTCCTCCACCTCAACTGCTTGCTCACGCATGCTCTCTTGTGCTCTTCGTTCCTTCTTTATCTTCTCCCACAACGCCAACGCATCCTGAATGCTTGTGATCTCTCTGAATAAAGCGGAATTCTGAATACCTAGACACCTCAAACCATGAACATGTCTGGCTTCCATGAAATGCTTATCAAACGCTTTTCTTCCCATATATACAAAATTGCCGCAAATCTCACATGGATACTCGACACCGAGACCATGTAATTTCCATAACCAAAATGGAATTGGCTTTCCGTCCCATCCTATTGGCAACTTCAACGGGTTGTATATCTTTCCATCATCTTCTTGGTCGCCCTCTCCATCATCTTCGTCACCACCGAACTCCTCGCGCTCTAGCGCTTCCATCTCTAATTGTCGTTCTCGAAGGGTCAACGCAGATTTCCGCTCAACATTGATTTTTGTCTCTTCGCGAACCTTGTCCAAGGTCTCCGCTAATTTTTTAATTTCATATTCTCGTAGAGCGATCGCCTGTGCCTTCAAATCTGCCGCAAGTGAAGAGGCTCCATTCACCGCAACTTTCTCCTTTAGCTCTACATTCTTCTTGTGCTTCTTTCCAGACAGATGGCCATCATAAACAGTCTGCTTCTCGAACATTTTCTCGCAAGCATCGCAATAAAAACCGTCAGGAGTTGGATTACTTCGCTTGTGATTCTCCGCACTTCCATTCTGCTTCAGCTTGTTCTCCCATTCCTCTTTAAAATTCTCCTCAATCTTTGCAATCATACCTTCCGGATCATTGAGCGGTTGGGTGCGTTTTAAGAACCCCTCAAGGTACCCAGACAAGTCTGTTAGGTATTTGAAATAATCATCGTCCTTTGGAGTGCGGGACATTTGCTCGAACTTGTCAAAGATATCAAGGTACTGAACATACGGCACATGGGTTACTCCTCGCAAGTTGAGATACCGTTCATGGAAAGCGATCAAGTCGAAATATTTTCCGAGTCCCTCCTCACCTGTAAACATTGTATCGATCGTATCTAAATCCACAGAATCATCATCCGTACGTCTCTTCTTTCTATAATTCTCTTCAAGATTTTCGACAGGCTCGTTTGGATACCGCCGATGGAAATCTTTGATGCTCTTCAACTGTTTGTAGAACTCATCAAACTGAGACAGTTCTCCGCCCTGAAGGTTTGCCGTCTCGCGCGCTCGTTCTCTGAAACGCTCTGTCAGCGATCCATGGCCCCCTTTTGAACAATAAATCAATATACATACCCGCGTGAATCTTCGAAACTGTCTAGCAAAAATTTACTTTGCTGCTGTATGCGGTCCAAGAAAGACGCTATCTCGTGCTCTTGTGAAATTCTGTCACGGTGCTACATACAGTTAGCTTGCTGCAAATTCGCTAATCAACGCACAGAGCGGACAACTATCAGACAAGAAAGAGAGTAAACTTACAGTTCTTGGGTTATCTAGGAGGCGGTCTGCAATAGCCTTCTCAAGTCTATCGAGATCTATAGAAAGTTGGCGTTAGTGACTCGAAGTTGATTGAAGTCCGAGCAGAAGCAACACGTGCGGAACTATATTTTTCAAAATGATGACACACCTTCTAGTGCATACCGTTGACCCTCTAGTATCGACATATTTGTGTGATCGAGTGTACGTGCTGAAGCGTGAATCGCGATCGTGTGCCAGAAATGTGATGATGGCTGGCAGGCAATTCCAACTCCGTCGGCTGATGTGTGTGACCGGCGGCAAATGGGAATTACACTAGCCACGTTGATGTTCAAGCCGCGCCACCGTTTAACTTAAATTGGCAGCAGTCCAGCCACACTGCCTTTTTGATGCACCAAAACTTCGAGCCGCTCGATGTCGGATTCTACTTCGTCAATATCTCACTTTAGTTGCCAAGCGTGGGATCCACTGCTCCAATGATCGACAAGAAGGCTGGGCTGACTACCGTCTTATGGGAAGGAGGCACATAATTTATGTCGTGCGATCCTCCACTGTCAGAACAATGAGGATCGATTATAACTCCCACTGGCTCCCATCCTCAGCCTTGCATAGTGTCCTTCATCATTCTTCATCCCTCCACATCACCCGGCAATATGGAGCCACTACTTGCTCTTCGGCCCGCTGACGACATCTTAGGTTATCAGCCGCACGCACAACTTGAACGACACAACGCACTGCGGCGCCGCGACGGAGAATACAACTTGAGGAAAAAGCTACCGAAGATCAATCAGAAGGATGAAGCGTGGATTCGAGAGCTGGTTAAACCCCCATCATTAGAGAACCTGAAACCGCAATTTGCAACAGAACAATGGCAGGTTCCCGATCCGTCTCGACATTTGACGTGTATTTCAAGTCACCAGAGCTTGCCGCTTGTCGCAGTTGGTAGTGGCGGACACGAGAAGAATTTGTTTATCTACGAAATAACAGTATCCCCATCGGGGTCACAGTTTTATGTGAGTCCTTGGCTTTTGAGATTTGTACAGAAACTGACGATAATGACAGCACCGACAAACCGTTTCTCTTCCGCATATATATAGTCTCTCATGGGCACCACTAGGTCGCTTCAATTCCGACACAGTCATAGCTTCTGGCCATCGAAACGGTGTTGTTCACCTTGTCAGTCTTCCAGACTCCGCCAATCCTTTCCCCGCTAGAGTTCTGAAGAGATTTAATCATGCTGTACGAATCAGGTTTATTTTCATAGTTGACCCTTTGCTAAGTGCTTAATATAGGATCCTCTACGGGCATCCGTAGGCCCAATTTCTCGAATTTCTCATTTGGAATTTACAAGCGCTGTTTGGACCTGTGTTCCAGACTCTTCATTAGTCACTCTATACGGCGAGTCGCTATATCTTTGGGATGTAACGCGAAACGATCGACCGATGATGTCGCAAAGGGTAGCTACAATCAGTGGCTTCCACGCCTCTCCGTTCCGTGATGGCATCCTTGCTCTCAATGGTGCGTTTGGTATTGCACTTCTTGACGTCCGGACGAAATCGCGGGGACTTTTAAGACCGAAAATTGCGAATCACTCGGAATCAACGGCGGTCAAGTGGTCACCATATAACTCCAACTGGGTTGCATCCGCACATGAGGATAGTAAGATCCGGATCTGGGATATACGAGCGGCGCAACCCTTCGCGGAGTTGTGCGGACATTCAGATATTATCAATGCTGTGAGTTGGTATCTGTACATGGACCTGGTTAATATTTGGTTAACTTTACTTATAGCTCGAATGGTCTGCAGCAAATCCCAACGAGCTGATGTCTGGATCGTACGATCAGAATATAACAATGTGGGATATTACCAACTCTAAATTCGCTTATGATTCTAGCAAGTCCAAGGAGAAGTACTTCTCGACGTTGGAGAAGCGTGATGATGCAACGCTTATTGCTTCCGACTCTGTAGAGTCGACATGCAGACGACGCGCTCTTTTCACTATTCTTGAAGATCCCAACGATTCCGTAGTTGGCGAGAGCACTGAAGGAGTGAAGTCTTATCGCCAGAGTGCATCAGTACTCAGGCTTGCATCGATTGATGTTACGACGAACGGTAAGGAATTTTGTTCGATTAACACAGACGGTATGATTGCGTTGCATCAGATGAAGGGAACGTGTTCAGGCGAGGAGGAGAAGGTTGCTAAACGGCGCATACGCAGAGAGAAAGTCTCGAAGATTCAGCCACAAGCAATGGAGTCATTTAGACAAGCCAAGAGATTGATATAATAGTTGCTGGATTTATTTTGCATTTTGGTTAAACGGATCGTGCTTTGTTGTTTGTAGCTTAGCTTCTACGTTTTGCTATTGTTTTTATACTAAAACAGATGATCTACAGAAACCAAATATATAGACAGCAAGTACGGGTCAAAGTGTGCAACCCAATTAATAGTCTGGGTACCTCCTTGCGCCGCATCAAAAGTGGCGGTCGCAAGGGTCGTATCCAGACAAATAACTTATAACTGCCTGATTGCCGGAGAAGTAGATATATAAACTTCTTTTGACTTTTTGTCCAGAATGCGAAATTGTCTTCAGCCGTCGGTGCAAAGAGGATCTACAACAAAACTCGGACAACTGACATGTGGGTTCGCTGTTGGATTAGCAAGAGCCCTAGCCTTAGTCACAGCCACGCCACATCGGGCCCACGCAAAAATTGCTGAGTACACGACGCCGCGTCCGGCGAACAGAAAAATTGCTAGCGCTCGGAGCAACTTTGGTCAGTGGGCACCATCGCATATTACTCATTTTCTTCCCGAGCTCCTATATCTGCGGTTCTCTTCTCTTTTCCTTGTCGCCTCACTACGATATTTTGTTATATTCGAACTAGGATAATATTACCTACAAGATGCCGGTTTGTTATTTTGATACGGCCCGGAAAATAAATGATCCTGAAGGTGGCGTGGATAACTGTTCGCACTGCCTTCATTGAGATTCGGGCTAATAATCATTGTCGCCGACAAGGTTAACGATAGCTTAGATGTATATTCAAAATCCTCATTTGGGCGATAGGCAGCGTCCAGAAGATTGGAGAAGTACGTTTTTGCTTTGGTATTTACTTTTTTGCTGCACTTCTGCGCTAAGATCTCCGTCGTGGATATATCGAAGAAAATCTAACTCTATTGCCTAGTTCGCGGATATGACCCTATTACAGCTCCTGATCTACTTCAGTCTGATATTCCTCAATCAGAAAAGTCAAAGAAAATTGTTCTCAGAGGTCGTGAAGAGGCTGTCAAAATTATCGACGGTGACGACGATCGATTGCTAGTGGTCATTGGGCCCTGCTCGATTCATGATCCGAATGCTGCTCTGGAATACTGTGACAGGTTGCAGCCTCTAGCAGAAGAATTTAGCGAAGATCTTTTGATTGTCATGCGCGCCTACTTGGAGAAGCCAAGGACAACGGTTGGCTGGAAGGGTATGTCACCCACGGTTCGAAAATTATCTGGGTAGCTCACTGTATTATAGGTCTAATTAACGATCCGGATATCGATGGAACTTTCAATATCAACAAGGGTCTTCGAATTGCCCGGAGTTTGTTCGTTAGACTGACTGAGAAGCTGCCAATCGCTGGTGAAATGTTGGATACAATTTCTCCCCAGGTTCGTTGATCAATTAAGTTTTGCTATTTCAATATATGCTAATAAGCACATAGTTCCTTGCTGACCTTTTCTCTGTTGGTGCCATTGGTGCTCGTACGACCGAGTCTCAGCTTCACCGTGAACTTGCATCTGGTCTTTCGTTCCCTGTTGGTTTCAAGAATGGCACAGACGGCACTGTCGACGTCGCCATCGACGCGATGGGAGCGTCTGCCAACCCGCACCATTTTCTTTCAGTGACCAAGCCAGGTATTGTCGCCATTGTTGGAACTGAAGGAAATTCGGACACTTTCATAATTTTGCGAGGAGGCAAGAGTGGTACAAATTTCGACTCCGCTAGCGTCATGAATGCCAAGGAGAAGCTGATGAAGGTTGGGTTCATACAAAAGAAGCTTCGTGAGCAAGAGGAAAAAGCTGATGTTCCGCGACCTGATGATCCGGCCAGACACTTGGCTAGAATCATGGTCGACTGTTCTCATGGGAACTCGAATAAAGATTACAATAATCAACCTAAGGTTGTTGATGCAATTTGCGAACAGTTGCGTAGAGGACAAAGAGGAATCATGGGCGTGATGATCGAATCCTTCTTGGTGGCTGGTAAGCAAGACAGCTGTTTGAAGGAGCAGGGCAAACCTTTCGTATACGGACAGAGTATCACGGACGGATGCATCTCGTGGGATACCACCATTGACGTTCTAAAGAAACTCGCGGATGGAGTGAGAGCAAGGCGTGAGTACTTCTCGACGCACCCCGACAGCGCCAGCAATGGCGATAATAGCAAAGTCGATTCTTCGAGTACTTCAAACGGACGCTTGAACGATAATTCGTTGCCGGGAAAGAAGCGCCCCCATTCGGATGTCGTCTAATGTTCTTGGTCTGCATTTTAAAATTTTTGGGTTTGTGCTAATGTATTGAGTTGTTTTGAGTTGGAGCTGAAAAGTTATTGGATTTGCGGGATAACTGTTAGCTTGTGATAGACTTGCCAGACTTTTACCGTGGTGTTAAAGCGCAGGTTCGACGTGAGTGTATACTATGTTGGTAGTTCATGCTGTGTCTCTCTTATTGTCTTTCTTATACTATGGTAGCCTTAAAAATCAGATGGAGAACGGTAACTTGTACTTATAATGACAAATGTATCAATCAAAGGAATTCTACAATAAACTTCGACGAAGGAAGCCAGTTGGATGCAAAAGTGTAGCACCAAGCTAACACCACAGAAATTACCTTACTCACGATCCTCTAATACTGATCATAAGGTCACATCAATCGATTGAGTCCGCAAAAATCATTTTATCCCACGCACGCCGCTTATCCTCTCACGTTGTCACTGCTTACTTATTCAGAACGGCAACAACATCGTCTATCTTCTTCGCCGCCCAGCTATATCTCTGATTTGGAATCAAGAACGGTCGCAAGTCGAAACGATTATCATCAGGTGAATAGGATTCGGCATGGTAGCTCGGTGTAATAACTGTCATCTTATGCCTATTAATGGCATAATAGAAGAAGAAATTCTTGACTTTTGTTGCGATCTGTTCCGCAGTCAATCGAGGCGTCCATTCGTGGTATAACTTGATGAACATGCTGTAAGGTCCACATTTATCGATCTTGCGGAGGCGGCCAAAAATCGAGAGTTCTTCGTACGTCATACCCATATCCGCCTCGTCGGACTGCACATAGGTTTCTGTAATCGGTTCGAGTTCAGCAGTAGGAGTAGCGTCCAGGAAGGACTGCAAAATTGGCATGTTGAACTCGTCACGCGCATACGCTATAAAGCGCTTCAAATCCGTTTTCGATATGCCACCTATAGGATTAATATCTGCAGATGAGCAATCGTACTTTGTGAGGTATCCCCGTAGACACTCGTCCACGTTCGCTGATCCTAACACGAGCAAGCCTCCCGACTTTCCTCTGACCCAAGGTAATAACTGCGCGAACAGGTACGCGAGAACCATTCGCAGACGTGCTTGAATATTTTGCAGAGCGAGATTTTCGGTATCTGAACCCCCATGAACGCGGAATAAAGGCTTCTTGCCGGTGACAACAACAAAAATATCACGGACGGCCGACACAGCAGTGTCCATGTTCAAATCAACGTGATATGACCCAATCTCGCTTGCAAGACGGGTAGCACGCTTACGGGTGTCGAAAGACGAATTTTCAGTGCCCATATAGCTCGTATGGAAGATTCTGCCAGCAAATTCGACGGGATCAGTGGGAATATAGTCGTCGGCAGCTGTCAGACCAACTGCTCGCCGGGCATCGTGAATCACAGCCATATCGTCTTCATCGCACGCTTTGACCACCATACGACACATTGAGTGCACGATAACTGCAGTGGAACACGAATCAATCCCTCCAGACAAGGGCAAAAAAAATCCTGCTGATTTAGACCTGCGTAGGTAGTCCCATAGCCAGCAAGCAGGACCTAACGCGATCTCTTCTTCAGGCGAATGATATTTTATCGGGCGTGCTGCCGTGGGAACAATTGTCGGATCGAATAATGATCCAGATTTCGACAGCGCGAAGTTAGCATGGACGCGTTGATATGAAGCTGTTGTTCTACTCTGTAGACCGTGCGACATCAATGAGCGGTATGATCTCACGTCTTCAAGATCAACTGTCGCAGTGACAACTTCCACGTCTGTCAATGCGAACTGTGATCCTTGGCCAACGACATTACCGTTCACCACAATGAGCGGACAGCCATCATAGTATAGCCTGTCACCGTCGCATCCTCTCTGATTGGCATATAAGTAGATGCCGCCACATTTTGCTGTTGCCTCTGTGATCAGATTTAATCGCAGATCAAGCTTACGCAACTGGTGATGCGAGCCTGACGAATTGGTAAATATCTCAATTCCATCCAGTGACATGTCAATATGCGGCGCGTCGGGAGTGAATAGCTCTTCACATGTCTCTGCTCCTACAACACAATCTTGAGCAGCGAGCACTGCATCTCCAAAGTCGACTTCAGTCTGACCTGTGATCTCGGTGATTATTCGGGGAAGCGCATACTTCTCAACGTGGCGCAGACGCATCCACGGAGTGAAGTACCTCATTTCGCGATAATTCCCATCATTGGCGAGCCAGAGCTTCGGGCGAATGAAAAGAATGCGGTTACTGTAAGAGATCATGCGACAATTGTATCTGACATTTTTGTGAATCACTGGCATTCCTACATCGAGTAGAATATCCTGGCAATCTTCATGCTGAAGCAATTTCGCGTACATTTCCCACGAATGCAAATAGGTGTCACCTTCTAAGAAGTGATCAAGACAGCCATATCCACTGCAGGATGATTGGCGAATTAGCGGAAAGACGTATTTATATTACAATATAACTACATACGTGATTTCTAATTCCGGACCCACTCGAAGAGAAGCACCTTGAGCTTTGGCTTGGACAATAGAAGATACAATTCGTTCGAGGTTCCCCTCGAAATCGAGGGCCCATTGATTAAGAGCGCTGCGAGCGGCAATGGACGTTAGAATAATCCTCTCATTTAACAATGCGAAGCGGGGAAGAGAGTGTCGTTAAGCGAGTCTGTGGAACTGGCTGCAACTTAGTACATTAACGACTTACCATGTCGCAAGAGTCACAAAATGCCCCATGTTGACTTAGAAAGCGCTGATGGAACTTATGATCTTCGGTGTATACATAGATATTTAGCTCTGCCTCTGACGTCTAGTCGCCTCGAGCAAATGTCCGCGGAAATGTGCGTCATTCAGGTGTTTAGTACTCCTGTGATTCATTTGTGATACTATCACGTGAACTTAGTGTGTGATCTCTGTGACCACCCAATGCTATCAGTCAAGGTACATCTGCGATATAATAAAGACGAATATGCCACAAACGCAGCTAAACTTGTAATCGATTGGCTGAGAGAGACCGATATGCGCACGGTCCACTGGACTGCAAAATGGCGTCAACCCTTACCCATGCAGGTTCGGTGGATGAGATGAAGGCTTTAGTTCACTTAGCTCCCACATACACACCTGTGTCATCAATCTGCGTCTCCCTTATCAACTACCGCACATATACAATGGTATGACAATTCATTAGAGAGAGTTTTGGAAGGATTATTGACTTGGTGTAGGCTGGTGCTCTCGAAAACGCTAAGCGGCAGCTCAAAAAGGCCCTGGACGGGTCTGAGGGAGAATATGGTAAGTTCAAGCGCTTTGTGGGTTCTCTCACAGCATTTTCTGACCAATGCCATATAAAATGCAGGTGCCGTTTTCTCAGTTTCTGGACCTGTCGTTGTTGCCGAGCAGATGATTGGTTGTGCTATGTACGAATTGGTATGTCTTTCTGGCAATTTACAATATTGCGCAAACGATTTACTATATGCGGGACGCTCCATTTGGCAGTCTCGGTTGAGCGGCAATACTCATTCGATATCTTCAAATATATAGGTCAAGGTTGGTCATGAGAGCTTGGTCGGCGAGGTTATTCGGATTGAGGGAGACAAGGCCACTATCCAGGTTTACGAGGAGACCGGTAAGTCAAAATGAGTTCATGATTATTCTCCCTTTTCTGGATCGTGAATGATAGCCTTGAATTCAGCACCCATAGTTAATCTTTACTTGTAGCTGGTGTCACTGTGGGTGATCCCGTCTTGCGTACCGGAAAGCCACTGTCGGTCGAGTTGGGTCCTGGTTTAATGGAGACTATTTATGATGGTATTCAGCGTCCACTGAAGGCTATTCAAGAGCTTAGCGGTTCCATCTACATTCCCCGTGGTATCGACACTCCCGCTCTTGACCGGTCAATTGCCTATGCTTTCACTCCTGGTAACTTGAAGGTCGGCGACCACATTACTGGTGGTGACATTTTCGCTTCCGTCTACGAGAACTCGCTTCTCACCGACCACAAGATCATCCTTCCTCCGCGTGCTCGTGGTACCATTGTTAACGTTGCTGAGGCTGGTAACTATACCCTTAACGACACTGTGCTTGAAGTTGAGTTCGAGGGCAAGGTGTCAAAGTACTCCATGTTCCACTCGTGGCCTGTCCGTGTTCCCAGACCTGTGTCTGAGAAGCTCACTGCCGACTATCCTCTCTTGACAGGTCAGCGTGTCCTTGATGCCCTTTTCCCTGTCGTCCAAGGAGGCACCACTTGCATCCCTGGTGCTTTCGGCTGTGGCAAGACTGTCATTTCTCAGTCACTCTCCAAGTACTCTAACTCCGATATCATTATTTACGTCGGATGTGGTGAGCGTGGCAATGAGATGGCTGAAGTACTTATGGACTTCCCCGAGTTATCTATTGAGATCGACGGCCGCAAGGAGCCTATCATGAAGCGTACTACGCTAGTTGCTAACACCTCGAACATGCCTGTCGCTGCTCGGGAGGCCTCTATCTATACTGGTATCACTTTGTCCGAGTACTTCCGTGACCAGGGTAAGAACGTGGCTATGATGGCTGACTCCTCTTCCCGATGGGCAGAGGCCCTTCGTGAGATTTCCGGCCGTCTCGGTGAGATGCCTGCTGATCAGGGTTTCCCCGCTTACCTTGGTGCCAAGCTAGCGTCTTTCTACGAGCGTGCTGGTAAGGTTGTCACTCTTGGTAACCCCAAGCGTGAGGGTTCCGTCTCCGTCGTTGGTGCTGTCTCTCCCCCTGGTGGTGATTTCTCCGACCCCGTCACTGCCGCTACTCTGGGTATTACACAGGTCTTCTGGGGCTTGGATAAGAAGCTCGCCCAGCGAAAGCACTTCCCGTCAGTCAATACCTCACTCTCTTACTCCAAGTACAACAATGTCTTAAACAAGTTTTACGAGGCCAACTATCCTGAGTTCCCCGGTCTCCGAGACAAGATCAAGGAGATCATTTCTGATGCCGAGGAGTTGGAGCAGGTCGTTCAGTTAGTCGGCAAGTCTGCTCTGTCTGACTCCGACAAGATCACTCTTGATGTCGCCACGTTGATCAAGGAGGACTTCTTGCAGCAGAACGGCTACTCCACGTATGATGCGTACTGTCCAGTCTGGAAGACCGCTGCCATGATGAAGAGTTTCGTCCTTTACCACGATGAGGCTCAGAAGGCCGTTGCTTCTGGCTCGAACTGGAACAAACTCAGAGAGGCTACTGGTGATGTTAAGTACCACCTCTCGTCATCGAAGTTCTTGGAGCCTTCCAGAGGCGAGACTGAGATTATGAGCGAGTTCGGTAAACTGTACAATGAGATTCAGGAGAAGTTCGCGGCTGCATCGGAGTAAAAGTAGCTTATAGTCATTGGAAGGAAATAAAGAGTTGGGAATGAATGAGTGGTTCTTTTCGATACATCGCGTACTATTATTTTCGTTTGTTTTGTATGCTTCATTGAATCGTATAGGTTCTGCTGTCTTCATTTTGTAATCATATTTCAAATTCATTAGTTTTGTGACCTATCAGCTCTTGGATCAGAATACTAGGATCATTAATTATCAATCTTTTGCATGTACGACGTACGTACAATGAACTACGATGAATTGATATAGTATGTCGAAACTTTGTTTTGCACGCGGACTGTAGGGTACGTCGATAAATTCGAAGCGCTGTCAATATGATCGACATCTAATAGATCATGTTCACCAGCAGATGGAACATTCAATTAATTACAATCCACTGGCCATGGCGCAATTCATCAATACTCAATCTTTATCGATTTGCAGTCTTTACACAGCTTTGATGACCCTCCGTCTCTGATCCACGATGGCGAACGTATCGTCAATATAAGACGTCGTTGTAAGTTCTGCCCACTCCTGCTGTTGAACCCCGTCGATGAGTCGTTGGACTTTTGTATCCTCATCCTCTGGTTCTTGCTCATCGTCGAGATACCCGACTGTGAACGAGCCACGGTCGCAGATGAGAAGTTTTGCTCTGAGATCAAGTTCCGAGTCTTCATCTAGTGTGTGGTCGTCCCCTCTATCGTCAACCTCCACTATTGAGCGGATCCACTTCGCATCAGTCACACTGGTAAACGTTGTGCCAACGCGAGGAACACTGAGAGCATACGGATTCCTCCATTCAGCGTTCCAGATGTAGAGACAACAATCGTTTTCATTCCCAACATCAGCCAGATCGTAATTGTCGTATGTCTCGTCATCCTTAGCTTGCGAGTTCGCACAAATTATCAACAATAGGTGAGGCTTTTGAGGATGCCACTCAACTGATTTTATTTTGCGCACATGTACTAACACTGCGACTGGAGCCATTGTGCGCAAGGACCAGATCCATAAAGTTGTTGGTATGAGATCAAATCTGGTAGCGAGAAGGGTGCCGTCATTATTGAACTCCACCATACTGAATCCTGTCTTTGGTGGCGCATCTGTTAGACTGGACCGTAGTTTGGGTGGGCAAACGGGATAGCTCTGAACTCGTTGATCTAATGAAAAGTTAGAACCAACGATACGAAGGGCCGTGTTGGAAATCACCCACATTTAGAATGAACGTCCTTGCCATTGACCGGCTGCTCGACAAAGATTATCCTTTCCTTTGTATTGATTGAAGTTGAATGTTTTAATATAACAGTCTGTTTCGGATTAGCGTCGGACCGCGCTCCAGAACTTGTACCATACCTACCGGCGTAAATGTCCATGTGTTCAAGCATCGGATTACGCCATCGTAAGAAGCGACGGCTAACAAGTTACCGGCTGGTGACCATTCAATATCGCATACACCAAGCCCGATATCCTCCATAGCGAACACTCTATATAAGCCACCTAATGGTACATAGATGCCTACTTGAAAGTTTGTGATCGTGTCATACGTAGCGATCCATCTTCCATCGGGCGACCATTGGAATCCTTTCGCATCATAGAAATCCGGCAATCCAAAAGTTGACAGCGTCTCGAGTTCTGACAAAGGGCCCCCGTAAACAGATATTATGTCTTCTGATACAGGCCGACTAAGTATTGTAAGATGCCGGGTGTCTGGTTGAAATGAGAAGCCTGTCCATAGTTAGCCATTGGCTTTTCCGTCACATCAACAAACTAAACCTTTTGCTGTAAAATACTTAGGATGATATATTTCAACGCTTTCTCGTCCAACCAATGACCATACAGCAAGTGATACTTGATAGTCAGAGAACACTACAATTTCATCCGGTGATCTTCCCCACTCAACGTTCTTGATGGGAACATTCGAACCCCAACTAATCTGTCGAACTACGACGACCGATTTCAAATCATCGATGCCGTTGGATACAACATCCAACATTCCGTCCAAATCCCAAATTCGTACTTCGCCTTCATCATTGGCAGCAAATATTCGATGGATCTCATAGTCAAGTGGCTCATCAGACAATCTAATAGCCGCTGGTTTATACCATTTAACCATTTTGGGAATAAATCCGGGTGGTAGCTGAAGCTGCTTCTTTATCATCAACGACCGCGATGACCTGATAACAAGTTTGTACTGTTGTGAGACCGCATTTGCTGTTAGAGCTGTGGCTTTCGACACTGTCGCGATGAATTTGCCGTCGTATGACGCGATAGGTTGGCATAGCTTGCCGCATTCCCTGGACGCCCCTACTAATTCAGAATACTCCATAATCATTCTGAGTAAATGCTAGCTAAGACTGCCGTTTAGTGGTAGCAAATGTGTAGAATTTGGCCCAGTGTTGTGGATTACCGCGTATTTACTGAATTGTTACACCTTCATCGACGTGATGTTTACTAATCCTCAACGTGCGTTGCCGAGCCAACTGCATGACTGCAAACCTTGAGCAGTCCCAGCGAAATACATTGGGTTAGGGGTGTCCGGTCCCTCAACCTTATCTGGCCATTCCTTATAATAAGTATATACATATTTATTTTATCAATCAGTTATAATTTGCGCCCGAACTACCTGAACCTCCAATATAAACCGTTAAATCAATTAACATTGACCCAGCAAACTTTGACCGTTATGAATTTCGGCAAAAAATGTACAACCTTGCCGACTTTTGATATGCAGTAATATATATTATATTGTAGTACTTGTTCACATCACGCCCGTTGCTAGCAATGTGATATACATGGAGGCGGTGATAAAGCCTAATACACCGACAATTTTGCCCGAGGAAATAGTCGAGGGCAATTGAAATTCGGACGATGACATAGACGATACCGCCGACCTTGCGTATGTGTGTGGCTGCCGTTGCGACTGTGTGCGCACTCGTGGGTGGAGGTACGCAGCTTGCGTGCTAGAGTTAACTGTCGACATGTGTGGTTGTGATGGTGAAGAATAGGAGGATTGGCTCTGTGACTGTGTCGCTTGTGTGAACCGAGCAGTTGTAGGTCTGAATGTGTGCTGGACACTATCTGTTGCTGACGTTCGGGACTGGGTAGTATTCGAGGACGATTGTGAAAACGACGAATATTTTGTATCCTGCGGATGTGGTTGAGGAGGTCGTTGTGAGTGTGGGTGTGGGTGTGGGTGTGGGTGTGGGTGCGAGCGAGTATGAGACTCAAACGACACCGAGCGAGCACGATATGCATCGGGATCCAAATTAATCGAAGAGAAGACAGAGGCGTATACCGGGGCTTGCTTCGCAGCAGCCTTTTGCCTGTCCCGCTCCTTTCTGAATGATTCGTATGCTAGCTGCTGTCTCATGTGCTTCTCGTAGTCCTGAACCCAATTACTATCATCCATCAACTGCTCACTTCCAGTTCAACACTTACAAAATGCGGAACATCGTCATTCATGCCGGTCGCATAGCCACCACCCAAACCAGTATTGTACAGATTCGTAGGATATGAACTGCGTGGCATTTTGCGACCAAAACCGCCGTAACGCTCCTCCGTTTCCCCGGCTTTCGAGCGCATGTGCGTCCGATTTAGCCCTGAGTATCGTTGTCGCTTTTCGCCGGGGGTTCGGTAATAGGCATTATATGTCTCGGATGTGCCCGAATACGCAGTGCTATTTCTAGCACCATTCCGCATTGTAAGGTCATATTCCTTCCGGTGTTTAGGATTGCCGAGTACGGAATACGCTTCGGAGACGGCCTGGAATCTCTGTCGCGCATAGTGGCGCTCAGAATCTGGACAGGCAACAAGTCGATCGGGGTGGTATTTCTTCGACAGTGCATAGAATCGAGCCTTGATTTCCGCGGTGGTTGCAGTAGGGTGGAGATTCAGAGCTTCATAGTGAGTGGCACGCGCCATTAGCAGCGGACATGCGAAGGGTATTACCTACCCAACCAACGAATTTGGTGAGTGGCAATGTTGAAAAGAGAGCATATAGTCAATGCTAAGGTAACTTCCAAGATGATGATGCTGGAAAGGAGGCCGATCAGAGGTTGAGTTAATGCTTGGTTGTTGGTGGATGCTGGTGGAGGGGACGATGGTCACGGTTATGTCATCCGCGTCGACTCGACTCCCTTCTCCGGCTGACGGGGCCGACACCGCCGGGAGCAAAACTTTGTCGCTCATGCTTGCCAATCCCAAGCTAACCACTAAATCTTGCATGGATCTTTCTGCTCTCGCGCCTACCTCGACAGGAAACCGGCATCTACCTTTCTCTGTTTGCACTGTTTGCACTGTGTAGATCACTGTTGCGTGTTGAAACTGCGCAACGATGGCCTCCACCGCCGACTTGCTGGGCAGTATTGCCGCCGTCTCGCGTATGTTCCTGGCAACTAAATCCGACATATTACACAAGGCTAATGACCTACATTTTAGTCTCTGACACCGCAGCCCCTGCTTCTGTCCCTACTTCAGCAGCTGTTGAGGCTGCTACATCTCCAGAAAATGTCACACCGCCAGATGAGGACGCTACTGACGACGAAACTCATTCCGCAATTCCAGATCCATCTGCCGCCTCTGCGCCAAAGAAGAAGAAGAAGAAACCAAAGAAAAAATCGAAAGCAGCAACTGCGGTTAATAGTGGTGCCATCAAGCAGACTGACCCTCCGACTATCGGCATCTCTAAGTTCTACCAAGGTGGCATATATCCCGAAGGAGAGATAATGGAGTACCGTGACGACAACAACTATAGGACGACTAATGAGGAGAAGAGATATCTTGACAGAATGAATAACGAAGCTTATAACGATTTGCGCAAGGCCGCCGAGGTTCACCGAGAAGTTAGAAAATACGCACGGGATATGATTAAGCCGGGTTTGACCATAATCGAGATAGCCGAAAATATTGAGAGCGCAGTCAGAAACCTAGCTGAAGGAGACGGTATGAATGCTGGTATGGGATTTCCTACTGGATTGAGTTTGAATCACTGTGCTGCGCACTATACGCCTAACGCCGGTGACAAGACCGTTTTGCAGTATGACGACGTTATGAAGGTTGATTTTGGCGTTCATGTTAACGGACGGATCATTGACTCGGCATTCACTGTTGCTTTTGATCCGCAGTACGACAATTTGCTTGCTGCAGTTAAGGATGCAACAAATACTGGTATCAAGGAAGCTGGCATTGACGTTCGGTTGTGTGACATCGGTGCCGCTATTCAAGAGGTTATGGAGAGCTACGAGGTCGAGATTGGCGGCAAGTCCTTACAAGTTAAACCTATCAGAAATTTGAATGGACACAACATTAATCCGTACGAAATTCACGGTGGTAAGAGTGTACCTATCGTGAAAGGCGGAGACCAGACAAAGATGGAGGAAGGCGAGACTTTTGCGATCGAGACTTTCGGCAGCACCGGCCGAGGTTATGTGCACTCCGATGGAGAGTGTTCGCACTATGGAAAGCGTGTCGATGCGGGCCACATCCCTCTAAGACTGAATAAGGCCAAGAGTTTGTTGCACACTATCGACAAACACTTTGGGACACTTCCATTCTGTCGGCGATATCTTGATCGACTTGGTGAAGAAAAATACCTTTTGGCATTGAACAACCTTGTAATGTCTGGTGTAGTACAGGATTATCCCCCACTACTGTGCGTACTATTGCGCAAACATGAAGAAACGAAAATGGCTAACATTTACTACAGTGATGTCAAAGGTTCCAAGACAGCTCAGTATGAACACACTATTCGTGAGTAACTTATGTTTTTGCAAGTTCAGTTAGGCCGAATGAGCTAACGTACGGATAGTCCTTCGTCCGACGGTCAAGGAAGTTGTTTCTCGCGGTGACGATTTCTAAACCATATATATCCTTGACGATCATATTTATTCACCGTTTCATCTGATAATGTACTTGTGTTTGGGTCTGCCATTATTGTCTATTAATTCAGTCATGTTTTTATAGTTGAATCCATTGTGTGGGTCAGATGTGTACAAATCAAAAAAAGATTTTTAGGTCTCTTCTTCGATTTTCTATGGACAGGCAATGTCACGTCGACTAGTGCAGGCCTATGTAGGTCAGCGTCGCGCTTGCGTTATTGAATTAGCCAGTGTAGATAGATCAACATTTTAGCGTTGCTATAATACTTTTCAACTTACAAGGGCTCGAGCCTACATACCTTAAACTATGCACAACAAAGTAGGTTTATTCCGGGTCACCATGTACAATTACCAAAAACTTTTCAACGCTCTAAATTATACCTGAACTGTGGAATCTTCATTATCGTGAATTTATTTAGCTCCCGAGCATACTGTAGTTATATCTTAACCAGGAGGCAATTGAGAAACATCGACAACCTCCTCAGCGGTCTTGCTGTCTTTCGCTGAGGTGTCGAGTGGCGATCGCGTGAGGGCCATCATTCCTAGAAGAGAAGTTAGCTACGACCCAAAATTACGCTAGACAAATTAGAAATACTCACCACTTCGCGCCAATTCTAAGATACCAAATGGTTGCAACAACAGGATAAAGGCGGTGATTCGATCTGGCTTGGCAGACAGTTCGACAACGCAATTGTTCATCGAGATGTCGACGACCTTTCCGCCAAAGTGGTGTGCGAGCTTGGTGATTGCGTCGAGGTGTTCGTGCTTGTGACGCAGGGCTTCGCTAGGAGCCAACGTGGAAGGATGATACGAGGCGTAGGATTCTTCCTCCTCGATGACGCCAATGCTTTCCTCGCCCAGTGCCTCAGAGATGCCATGCTCGTGGTGCGCGAGAAGCTCCTCAAAGTATTCAGGACCGAGCAAGGACACTTTACAGAGAAGGAGCTCCCGTTGAATGGTGGGGGTGTTGGTGTAGTCGAGCACAGCCCAGACTGGGACGAGATCTTCGAGCTGTCGCCGGGCCTGCTCAATGACACCGTCCTGGCCCTGAAGAACGATAGTCATGCGCGACAGATCGGCGACCTCGGTGTTGCAGACTACGAGCGAGTCGATGTTGAACCCTCGGGCAGCGAGAATACCGGCAACGCGCGAGAGGACACCGGGCTCGTTCTGAACAAGGCAGTTGAGGACGTGGGATTTTGACGGCTGTGGGTTTGCTGGCGGCATCTCGTATAGAATTGAGGACACTGCAGTCGACGCGGACCAGCTCGGGGTCTCGATCTTCGGCTGGGACGGGAAGCGCGCGCGGCGGTGGAGAGCCTTGTACGCGAGCGCAGACGTCGAGGACGTGGAGTCTGAGGCAATCGGCGAATAGTGGAACGAACGCGTACCACAGCGTAGAAGCGCGGGAACGCGTGATCGCGCGACAGAGGCCATAACTTTGCACGCGTGCTTTAGGAACAGCGCAGTGGCAGGTTGTTAACAGGCGCGTGCAAGCAGAGAAGGCAGCGAATGTGGGGAGATCAGAAGTTCTCGAGACAAAGAAAACTTCGCGAGTTGTCGAGCGTGAAAATGACTCTCTTTTGTGCAGTGTTGGATCACGTGCATCACGCCGACATCGGCCCTATTTTAGCAAGTGTCAGCTTCGAGGGGCCTGTGGCGGCCTATGGGATCCGTTGTGCCGGTACGCCTCATCCTTCGTCTGGCCCGGCTTCTCTACCTTGAGCTGATCCAGTAAACAAAGCACATATTCGTCTAGCATACAAAGCACTTCCTGTGCGTGTTCTTTTATTTCTTGCTGCGCCTGAAGCATAGTGCAGCCTCCGACAGCCTTTTCCTACTTCGCCGCGCCCCCGCTTCCGCCGTGGCTAGCTCTCTCCGCCGCCCTCTCTCCCCCGATCTGCCTGCCGAAGAACGAGATCTTGCGCTGCCTGTCGAGCCCGAATCCGAGTCTGCCAACGCCGTTCATTCATCGATCGAAAATCCCGACTTCACAGACGACGACCGATCCCGCCTGCACAGGCACAAGCGACTACGAACCGAACCTACGTGTGGCACTGTCACTGCAGAGGCAGCCTCCGCGCACACGAACCGAATACCGGTCGCCATGCCCATGCGTCTAGAGCACGTAGTTCAAGAAAACGGGAATAGCAATGGGCACTCGTCCATTCTTAAGAATGGAACGGCGAACGGAGCCATGCCTAGCCTCTTGAACAACTCCCCCCATGAAGCAGATTACTTCGGCTCTAGTAAGCTTGAGGCCACTAGACTTATTATCCAGGCACTGCATGAGTTGGAATACCCAACTGCAGCCGCCGCTCTCGAGGCTGAGTCAATGTGCTCGATCGAGAGTGCAGATGTCGCAGCGTTCCGAACAGCGGTGCTAAATGGTCGATGGGCAGACTCTGAGCGATTACTGATGGAATTTGAGCTCAAAGCTGGCACTGACGTCGTGACCCTCAAGTTCTTGATTCGACAACAGAAGTTCCTCGAGCTGCTCGAACAACGCGACCTGGTGTCCGCATTGGGCGTATTGAGGGGCGAATTGTCAGTGCTTGACTACGACACGCGGCAACTCCATTGCCTCTCTTCACTTATGATGTGCTCATCGGCTGAAGATTTGCGCGATCAAGCTGGGTGGACTGGCGTTGAAGGTAATTCGAGAAGCGAGTTGTTACGCGAGCTTCAGAAGTACATATCACCTGCGGTCATGATTCCCGAGCACCGGTTGGCGACACTGCTGGACCAGGCGCGGCAGTACGAGATCCTCAAGTGCACGTATCACAATTTTGATGGCCCCGTTTCGTTGTACACCGATCATGTTTGCGACAGGAATCAGTTCCCGTCGATAACGTCACATGTCCTTACTGACCATACTGGCGAGGTGTGGTTCGTTGCGTTCTCAAACGACGGCACCAAGTTGGCATCTGCTTCGAAAGATTTATCTGTCATTATCTGGGACGTCGCCACTTTCAAGAGCATCAGGGTATTTCATGGCCATACCGACGCTGTGACGTCGTTAGCGTGGTCTCCAGATGACACGACGTTAATTACTTGCGGATTGGATCACACGGTCAAGTTGTGGGACGTTCAAGTACGAATACCTGATCTGTCAAAGTGTACTATTACTGATAGTAACTTAGGAATGTGTTTGCTTGCTTACGGTGCCGTTCGGGCAGCCAGTGACGTCGTGTGCTTGGATGCAGTCTGGGGACGAGTTCCTCACTGGATGCTTGGACATTGAAAAGCCTATCACGCTGTGGTCGATTCACGGCACCACGATCCACCAGTGGACCGATTTCCGCGTATTTGACCTGGCACTGACTCCGGACAGCAAGAAGATTGTTGCGGTTTGTCAAGACGACAAGATCCGTATCTACAACCGTCCAGACTATAAACTGACCGCGGAAATCCAGTTACAAGCAAGAATGACGTCGGTCTCAATATCGAAGGACTCCAAGTATGCGCTTGTCAATATTTCGGCCAAGGAAGTTCACTTGTGGGATATAGACAAGATTCAATTAGTTCGGAAATGCGTGGGCCAGCAGCAGAGCGAGTTCATTATTCGATCGTGTTTCGGTGGTATGGCGGACAATTTCATCGTGTCTGGCAGTGAGGACGCTAGTATATACGTATGGAAGAAAGAGGATGCGTCTTTGATTGAAGTGTTATCGGGACATACGAAAGGCGTCAACTCAGTCGCGTGGAATCCGAAGAACAAGTACATGTTTGCATCGGCCAGTGATGATAACACTATCAGGATATGGACAAATAGTGCATAAGTGAAGTGGTATGGAAGTGCTAGAAGGGGATTTGACTTTTGTCGCATACATATTCACTTGTCGACGTTGGGTCAGTCACGATGAGATTCATTGTTCATACGGTGTCATGATTATTGTGGTTATTCTTATGGGATTATTTTGAGGTAATGGGAAGGGTATTTTCTACACAAATTGGATGGCGTATGTCTTATTTTGTTTTGTATGTATCAACGATTGTGTCTATAAGTTCGCCGGATGCTCGAATCAATAGTAGCCTTCTCATTGTCATCAGTAAGTTTATGTTCCTGCGCTTGAGATGAGTAGACGTTTGAAATTTGTCTTTGCAATATCGGCCTGGCCATCCCTCACTGAGAGCGTTCAGATTCGATGAATCACAACTAAAATGTTCCATCCGGTGAGCTATGCATTGTAAAGGCTTTAGGAGTCAAAAGACTCATTGCCATAGCAGTGCTGCGCTTGAAGTTGCGGCTGCTTTCAGACATGGTCATAGTTAGAGCCATTACTGTGCTGCTGAAATGACTACAATACAGTAAGCCACGGCATCTGGTAATTTTGGTATTGATATCCTAGTCTTCTCTTTCCGCATCTCCGAAGTCACAACACGGTCAACGCTAATCTTATGCCTGTCCGCGGAGACCTATTTACGTGGTGCACATGTGAGTGACAACGTGTACTCTTCTGGCGACGTTACCACCTGCTACAAGACTAATAAGAAATAGTTGAACAACCAGTAAATATGATATATGGTCTCCGACCCATCATTATTATTATATATACACCGAGAAACAAAAAATGAAAGCAACAAATTAAACTCTCTTGCTCAACCATCTATCAACATCAAACCGTCCAAAAACAACAAGATTATCTCAATTCATTGTCCCACCCTGCCTCGGTGCCTTACTATACCCTTATTCACCATTGCTGTCTCTAACAACGCGCAAAACATCTTCCGACCGCATATCTTAATCTGCAGTTTTCTATATATTTCTAAATCAACGCAAAGTATTCCGCTTGATCCGACAGATTAAGCCTCGAAGGAGAAAGAGAAGCCCAGCTTGTGCGCCGGTTCGGCAAGTCTCTGGGTGTCTACAGCGGCACCCAAGCCGAGCTTGACGCCGGGGTGAATGGTCTGCAAGTAGCCCAGCGAGACAAGACCGGTGTTGGAGATCTTGACCTTAGCTGACGTAGTCGCATCGATAGTGTATTTGGCGGCGAGCTCGACATTAACCTGGGAAGTGGCCTTAGTATCGAGAGTGGCCTTGGCACCGACCTCGACGGCTGGGGTGGCCTTGGTGTAGTACGCGGCTGAGATCATGGAAAGTTTATTGACGGCAGTCAAAGCAACAGCGAAGTTGCCTGCACCGTAGCCGAGACCAGCAGCGTAGTTTGTGACGCGCCCGACCGGGACATCATAGGAAACCTCACCACCAGCGATGACACCGGCCTTGCCGAAGCTGAAGTTAGTGGTGAAAGTGGGACCCTTCAAGATGTCGATGACAGCGTTCGACTGAAAGAGAGGCTGCTTATAGGCGAGCGAGAGCGTGGCGTTAGTGCTGCCGGACGAGGGCATGAAAGTTGTAGCGACGTTCGAGGTGAGGTTGGGGATCAAAGGGGGGAGCTCGAACTTAGTGTCGATTGCGTTCGCGGTCGACCAGGACTGGGTTAGCGCGATACCGGACTTGTCGGTGTACTTAGCCTCGAGAGCACCAGAGATCGAGCCATCCTTAGGTGAGGATTTTCCGCGCGCGGTGAAGGTCTGTGGACGCAACGTCAGTCTGCATAATTACAGGACAAAACACCGAATGAACAAAAGGAGATCGAATTCTGACAATGGATTGACAATACACGTGGCAATGCGTCGGGTAGATATTAGATCAAACGAGGTCCCGCAAGCTAACTCGCGATAGAAAACCACAAATCATAACCAGTAGCCAGCGAAGGCTACATCACTTCAATTGCCGTCCACGAGACAAAAATATTACAGCAATTGGAGACAGTAGATCGAAGCACTTACAACACCATTGTCGGCACTGGTCTTGACATCGAGGGAAGCGGGCGAGAGGTGGAAGAAATCCCGGGTAAGGAGATCGTTAGGCTTCTTAGCAATGTCGGAGTAGGCAGCGACAGACATTTTTGTAGCTGAGGAAAACAATTCACGAGGATGAGCAATTCACGAAAGCAAAGCGTATTGCGCGGGCGTGCAGGCGTGGCAGAGAGGTGAAGTAAGGGAGAAAGAATCAGGGAAGGAAGGCGGGGGAAAGTTGCGTGCGGTTATGTATTGGACAGTTCCGCGAGACCGGGTGTGGTGCGAAAGGTCGGGACAAGCTCGCGACGACGGCTCGCATTTTGCCTATTTTGCTGTATCTTATTGCCCTAACCGTAGACTTGGCTGTATGTGCAGGCCAGCCCGTAGTCGCCGCCCCCGTCACAGAATATTATGTAATATTAGAGAACAGTCGGCAGCAGCCAATTGGCGGCCCACGCGGACTCGTTTCTGCTCTCTGCATTCGCGCCCAAGGTGCGACCTATCTGTGCCGAGACATACCCACTTGCGCCATAACAGCACCAATGCTGTGCATCGCTCCTTCGTGTTTTCGGTGCTAAGCATTACCGAATGCATTTGCCGGCTGTATGGCATGGCCGACTGCTCCTTGCACCGTAGATTATTGCACGCCGACTGCACGCGATGTCGCAAAAAGCTCATCAAACTTATGACCGCTGTTCTCGAGTTTCCGCGTGTCACCCGGTTGCAAGCTCAAAATATACCCTAAACCTTAAGTGGTTACAACAACGGTCCGCAGTGATCCTGGCGACGTCCAAGGTTGGCCAGTGCGGTGTGGATTTTTTCGATCGCGGTTGCATTCCCTGCTGAGTGGAGGTGACCACCGAAAATCTCTTCGGATTCTTCTGCCTAGCATCCTACAGTATAAGCTGACATCATGGACTCTGATGAGCGCAGGTACCGTGACAGGTCACCTTCTGACCGACACCGCAGTCGTCACCACCATCATCGGGACCGTTCCCGAGATCGAGATCGAGACCGAGAGAGCAAACGCGACAGAGACCGGTCGGCGTCCCCAGGCGGACGCCGGAGCAGACATGAGCAAGGCGCAGAGACAGAGAATGATCCCTTTAATCCCTATCACGAAGACAAGGCTGCCTCGAAAAAGCGCGATGCTATTGCTGCTGCCGGTAAGGCCCCCTGCTGCATGCTATGCAATTTTTTTGCCGACTAATATGAATTTAGCTGCTGCCGCCGAACGTATTAATGCCCAGATCCAAGCTAAGTTAGGGGGTGGCGGAATTATTTCTGCGCCATCTTCCAGCAGCGAGCCGCCGTCGTCGACTGCAAATCTCCCGAATTCCGCTGTACGGGGTACGACGGAACCAGTTGTTGAAGACGGCGATTATATTCGCGACATAGAAATCAACCATCTAATGAACAGATACACCTTGACTAAGGGTCAGACACAGTCCATGATTAAGACTGAAACAGGTGCGGATGTTACGACACGAGGAAGGTACTATCCCGACAAATCGCAAGCTACGGAAAAAGAGCCACCATTATACTTGCATGTCACGAGTTTAACGAAAGAGGGTCTCGAAAAAGCTGTTACTATAATAGAAAATCTCATGGCCCAGGATAAGGAAAAGTCAACCCCGCCTGCTGCAGGTGGATTCCAGCGACGAGAGGACGCTCCCCAAGGACAATTGTCTGCCGACGGTGCTCAAGGATTCGGTGGCGCTCCTACTGGGCCCCAGCAACATGGAGATTCGAGACCGCCGTTTCAACGTGGTGAATATAGGGTGAGTGTCCACTTGCATCCAGTATTTGGTTTGGCTTAGACTGACACATTGGTAGCGTCGATGGATGGAAGACCGTGTTCTCATAGGGCTCGACTACCTGCCTGGTTTCAATGTCCGTGGCCAGATTGTAGGCCCAATGGGTGCCAACGTGAAGCATATTCAGACAGAAACAGGCTGCAGAGTCCAGATTAAGGGTAGGGGATCCCAATTTATCGAGCAAGCGACCGGTAGAGAAAGCGACGAGCCCACGTTTCTCCATATTCTGTACGTATATGACTTTATTCACTGACCATTTACTGGTGAGTGTTGTATTTTGAATGCTGACACGTAGGGTCCGGTATAGTGGCCAAG
This sequence comes from Lipomyces doorenjongii, assembly GCF_038497915.1. NCBI lineage: Eukaryota > Fungi > Ascomycota > Lipomycetes > Lipomycetales > Lipomycetaceae > Lipomyces > Lipomyces doorenjongii. Next base: position 9,403 of record NW_027118103.1, on the reverse strand, counting down.
ATCCGAATGACTTGGCGCGTGCAGTTGAATTATCGAAGGATTTGGTGAAAACTGTGACTGACAGCTACAACGCCTTTAAGGCAAATCCGAGACCGCAACAACAGCGGTATAATAATCGTGATGGCGGCCGCGGTTATCGTGGTGGTCAAGATGGGAGAGGTAATTATCAAGACCGAGAATATCGGGGACAGCAACAGTCGCCCCCTCCCAACGAGGCTGGTGCTACTGGTGCATCGCCACAAGCGGCCAATGCGCAACCTGATTATACCGCTTATTACGCTGCCGTTGCTACTGGCCAGGATCCGTACGCAGCTTATGGTGGGTATGAAGCTTATGTCCAATACTATCAGCAATATTATGCACAGTACTATGCACAGATGCAACAACAGCAACCAGCGAATGGCGGTGGTGCTCCTCCTGCGCAGGTACCTGGACAGGAAGCGGTCAATCAGCAGCAACCGCAGCTTCCTCCGCCTTCATCCTCACAAGGTTCAAACGGCAACCTGTCAGGGCAATACTCTGCCGTACCTCCGCCACCGGGTTTATAAGATGCTGTATAATTTAGGATAGTAACTGTTGGGATACTAAAAGTTCGTCATTCTGTGTTGTGTTAATTCGAGCAGATTCGCCAAATTACACGGAGCGAATATTACCGCTCGTCATCTAATATGGTGAGTATCGGAACAAGCGGTAAAGTATTTTGTTATGAAAGTTGTTACGATTTGTTCAAGTTTGATGTGAATACATTTAATTAGGCTAGCTCTTATCAAGTACTATAGTGTGTTTTTGCTTCTAATTGGTTTGGTATTATAATTGCTTTGCTTTCTTTTGCCACTTACGTGGCAATGTAGGCAGCTATCTTCTCTCGAGCGCTGCTGATCTCGAGTAACTCGCTCGCTTCATACGAAAGAATGGTTTGCTATATAAGATATCGTTATGTTCGTCATTACTTTAGTAAAATCTAACTCTAGCCTTCCGGCGATGTCTAACAACGACGAACAGAGTCTCTAGTAGTTTGGTTAATGGTGGGATATTAACGCTCTATTTGTTCTGATATAGCTGGTTTCGTCTGAGTCCAAAGATGCTAACCAACGTCGCGACGGTAGCAGCGCTGTTATGCTATATTATCATTGAAAGTAGTAATTAAAGGCAATAAATATTCTAATCTACAAGATTACGAACAATCTAAAATACATAGGAACTGGTACAGACGAAGCGCGAAGAAAGATATTAACCAAGTTTTGCCATTACAATCGACCTAAATAAATGAAATGCTCACATATTTCAAGATTTCGTAAACTGATTTATTCCATTCTTCACAAATTATGATCATGAAACCGCGTACTCCTTGGCCTGAAGCCTGACCTTCCGTTCGTATAGCGCCTTATCCTTCCTACAGGACAGTATTAGCAATTTGCGTCTTCAACCACATAGCAATTCAACTTACTTAAACGCATTAAACGCGTCCGCTTGGGCAGGTGACTCGGGATTAGGGTCATCAAGCAAGTTCTGAATTCCTAGCAAAATCTGCTTTATCGTAATCGCGGGTTTCCACCCCTCGTCCTCATTCAAGATCGACAAGCACACCGTGCCCGACGGGTATACATTCGGATGCCAAAAATTAGGGGCAAACTTGCACTTTGGCGGCTTCGTCGGGTACTCCTCGGGGAACTGGATTGTGAGCTTGTACAGCCCGCCGGCCCAAATCGTATTGGGCTTGCCGGGAACACCGACAGACCAGTTCATCAGGTCGAGACCGCCGTCTGAGCTTTTATTCGGTTTCGCATAGAAACCGAATGGATGGTCTTTTCGCCATTGCTTCCTGTCGCGAAATTGTAGTGTTATTCATTGTACTTGAATATATGGTTGCGCTCTATATCGTGGCTCGTCAACGCAGTTGTGGGAGCACGAGATATTACGCATAGTTCTTAAATTAGACTCACCTCTCCTCCTGCAGTCGATTTAGACATAAAGACGACATATTATGTATATGAACCAATAACCAAGATCAACTTCTCGATGGACTACGTTCGGTGTGCCCATCCAACAGAATCTCAGAGAATCCACCTGACGATTGGGGAAGCAGATCGCAAATGTCGACTAACTTGCCCAACTTGTGTCGAATGCACGCGCTGACTCGTACAGAACCTTCGACACTGGGCATATTCGCCACGCGCTTTTTGGTCCTTAATCCGATTCTGACAATGTCACTACGGGTTTAGTACCTGCCACCGTGGCTGCCGTACAGTTGGTAGAACATCATCATCCAGTTGGCATAATAAGTGCAGCGGAGCTCGGATTAGACGGATTTGACCAGGGTGGACATATAGTGCAGCGGGATAACAGCAATTCTATTGACCTTATTTAGAAATTTATTTTATCGCCAGACCTTAAGGCATATCTTGGCATTGAGATTCATGCCGACCCCGCATATTTCGGCGAGCTACGAAATCAACGTTCAACAATTCTCATACTTCGTCCTCCGACAAGCCCCGAATATAATTTAATGGAGTCAGTGCAGCCGTCTAAAGAAATAAAGAGCGTCGATGACGAAGAAGACGACCTCGACGACCTTGATGGTAAGTGTACATAAACTGTCCGCCGCCAATTACAAAGACTAACGCAAACTAGAACTTCTCGATGAATTTACGTTAAAAACACCCGAACCAACACCCGCTACGGCAACAAAGTCCACAGTCGAAAGCGTGAATTCGGCGACCGAGAAGTCATTGGACGCGAGCGAATTAGCCGAGGATGAGTTCGCGAAGCAGCTGGAACTAGGCATCGAGCAAATTCTGTCTGATCTGGAGCAGAACCCGGAAAGTCGGAAACAGTTTGAGAATTTGATGAAGGGGATCAGTGATTTCACAGATTTGAATGCGTCTGAGACGCCGCCGTCGTCGACTGGTAGTGGCGCTGCGTCCATTCGGAAGGGTAAAACGCCGGGCAAGAAGGCAGATACGTTGCAGGAAACGATCGCGAGGACAATGGAACGGATGAAGGAATCTGGGCAGCGGGTTGAAAAGGAAATCACAACTACGAGTGAGGAGGATGAGTTTTTGGCCGCCATGATGCGCCAATTGGAACAGTCCAGTGGGGTGTCAGGTACGGGAGATCAGAGCTTAGGGTCAGATGAAGACCTGTCGAAAATGTTGGCAGGAATGATGGAGCAGCTCACGTCTAAGGAAATTCTGTATGAACCGATGAAGGAATTGGACGACAAGTACGCGGACTGGCTGCAAAAGAACAGGGCGTCCTTGGACCCAGAGGACACGGCGAGGTATGACAAGCAGCGGGTCGTGGTCCGGGAGATCGTTGTCAGGTTCGAGAATCCTTCCTATAGCGATCATAACGAGACGGATCGAAAATATATTGTCGAGCGCATGCAGAAAATGCAGGAGTCCGGCTCGCCTCCGCCTGATATTATGGGTGAACTAGGTCCTGGAGCAATGGGATTGGACAATTCGTTGGGAGGTCTGGGACCGGAAATGGAGAATTGCACTATACAGTAAGGTAGCAATATGTCGCTGACATAACCCGCGACGTGATGTAATTATGGATATGAAGGAGTATGGATTTGTATGCAATAGGAATTTGGTATATGAATAATTGTACATTCAGCTAACTGTATAAATCCCCTTGTCCACAGTCTTTCACCTGTCGTATGTTCCATAGTAGCTTTTTAATGTTGTGTACTCCTATTAAGCAAAATCATCCTTGTAACGCCGTATTGACCTTACATCCGCAAAGCAACTTGCCCAAAAAGTAACTTACATCCACATATATCGTACAAACTACTATGACATGTCCATATCCATGTCATCGTCGTAGTCCTCTACTAGCAGTTCAACAATATCCTGTGGAATATCTGGCACCTCGTTGCCAGAGTGCTTTTGCTGTTGTGTCATGTATAAACGCTCAGCATCTTCCAATTGTTTTTGTTCTTCTATCTCCATCATCCGTATCATCTCCTCATCTGCACTGTTGGCATCATAAAGACGATCGTTGTTCTGCAGACCTTGACTACGATCGCTCATTATTCCATCTACTGAACCGAACTCATGGTGGGAAAGTTGCTCGTTTTCTAGAGCGAGAAGCTCATCAACGCTTAAACCCATATCGTCTGCATCGCACCGCAGTTCTTGTTCCCAGCGTCTTTTCTCCGCTAACCAAACGAATCTCATCATCTATTACACGCACAATCAATAATACCATCGCGTCACTATATCAACGGAGCCCGCATACCTCGTCATCGCCACCGCGCGCAGCGTGGAATAGAGCCTGCCGTCTTCGCGCTAATGCCGCACCATGATCCCTCCTTCTTTTGGCTCGCAGTGGGTCATATTTCGGGGGACTCGAGCCGTCGCTACTCCCAGACGCACAGATATCTCCATGACTTAGTGACTTCGGCACATTCGCAAAAGGGCGCTGTAAACGCGCTGCGCGTCGTTCTTGACTAGCGTTTAATCGCGAGGAGCCTTTAACAGGAGACGAAGGTGGAGACGATGATGAATACGTCGATATCCGTAAATTCGACGGTGCGAATGGTGGAGATGAGCACAAAAACGACGACATGTAGGATACGAGTGTACACTCGCGAATTATCTGAAATCTCGACGTGTCTGCTATCTGAGGTAATGAGTTTGGATTGATGGCTCGCGGCTCGGATGCTAGTGATGTTGTGCTTTAAGGGCTAGGGCTTCCTCGGTGACTCAACGCCGCAACTTTTTTATCGCCTTCGAGTGCTGTAGAACGACACCACACCACTGCCTTTATTCCGGTACATATATATCTGATTCCGTCTTTCTTTACCCGTTCTTTATTTTAGAGTATTATTGCTGGTTGGAGTTAGTTCACATAATGTGCGGAATCTTCGCTTGCCACCATCACCCGGACGTGATTAGCTTTAAGCCAAAAGCTCTCCAGCTTTCTAAACTGTGGGTCATGCTGCTTTTGCGGTTTTCTTAAACTTGCAGTCGTGTTAACAGATATTCTTTGTAGAATTCGTCACCGTGGTCCCGACTGGAGTATGCACCTTGTTTGCCTGAGTATTCGCTTCGAAGTTTAGCTTTGGAGCTTGGGAGGTTATTTAGATATATGACTGACTTCGACAATTGCGCAGGTGGAAACTTCATTAAGAACAAGACTAGTAAGTGACCAATTGATGGAGACAATAAGGTGGCGGTTGGAACCAATGCTGACTTATTATTTAGTCATTGCTCACGAGCGACTGGCCATTGTTGGTCTTGGTAAGAGTCTCACGTGGATCAGAAGCCATTGCAACTCTCGCGGAATTGCTAATTACTCATACCGCAGACTCCGGTGCCCAGCCTTTAACCAACGAAGACGATACCCTTGCTCTGGGAGTCAACGGCGAAATCTACAATCACGTCATTATCCGACGTCAGCTTGGTGGCTCATACAAGTTCAAGACGCAGTCTGATTGTGAGGTTATCATTCCTCTGGTAAGTCAGTTCTATAAGCAAATGGATATGTTATTGAGCGACGATACTGAACTGTGCTGTAGTATCAAAAGTATGACATTGACTGCCCCAACTACTTGGACGGTATGTTCGCTTTCGTCCTGTACGATGCCGTCAAGGATCGTATGATTGCTTCTCGCGACCCCATTGGCATTACTTCTCTATATATGGGCCGTGCCTCGACTTGCCCGGGTGCAGTGTTCTTTGCATCAGAAATGAAATCTCTAAGTGAAGTTTGCGACGATATCATCGTATTCCCGCCAGGGCACGTTTATGACTCCGCTACCGACAAGATCACCCGGTATTTCAACCCTAGCTGGTGGGATGGAAGCCGCATTCCAAGCACACCTCTGGACTACAAGGCTATCCGAACAACGCTGGAGGCCGCTGTACGGAAACGTCTTATGGCTGAGGTACCTTACGGTGTGCTGCTCTCTGGTGGTCTTGATTCATCGTTGATTGCTTCTATTGCCGCTCGAGAAACTCTTAAGGCTCAGAGCTTGGATATTGACGGTGAAACTCTGACCGGTGTCGATGAGAGAGGCAACCTTTCTGGTGCTGCTTCATGGCCGCGACTTCACTCATATGCCGTAGGTCTTCCCGGTGCTCCTGATCTTGTTGCTGCCCAAAAGGTTGCAAAGTTCATCGGCACAGTCCACCATGAACACACCTTCACACTTCAGGAGGGCCTCGACGCTCTCTCAGATGTTATCTACCACCTCGAGACCTACGACGTCACCACTATCCGTGCCTCCACTCCGATGTACCTTTTGAGCAGGAAGATCAAGGCCCAGGGTGTCAAGATGGTTTTGTCCGGTGAAGGTTCTGACGAGATTTTCGGGGGCTACTTGTACTTTGGCGCTGCTCCTTCGAAAGATGACTTCCACAGTGAGACCGTCCAGCGAGTGAAGAACTTGCACTTCGCCGACTGCTTGCGGGCCAATAAGTCTACTTGCGCGTGGGGTCTTGAGGCTCGTGTTCCATTCCTTGACAAGGCGTTTCTTGAGCTTGTCATGAACATTGACCCCGCAGAGAAGATGATCACCAAAGACAGAATCGAGAAATACATTCTCCGTAAAGCGTTCGATACCACCGGTGAGGATGTCAAGCCTTACCTTCCTGAGGAGATTTTATGGCGCCAAAAGGAGCAGTTTTCTGACGGTGTCGGATACTCATGGATTGATTGTCTCAAGGACACTGCTGAAAAGTTTGTCTCGGACGAGGACTTCGCGAATCCCAAGCCAAAGTGGGGCGAGGATGTGCCTACGACCAAGGAGGCTTACTGGTACAGATGCATGTTTGACGAGCACTTCCCATCCCAAACATGCGCTAGCACCGTCATGCGGTGGATCCCCAAGGCGGACTGGGGATGTGCTGAGGATCCTTCGGGCCGCTACGTCAAATCACACCTTAGTGCAGTTCCCCAGTAGATGTGGCCCCTTGGTGCTCCTTGTTTGATTTTGATTCACCTCATGTACAACATATACTTATCGATTGTTAGACTTAACCTTGTGTTTTAGAAAATACTTGTTGTTATATATAGAAATTAAGCATTGCTTTTCCGATCGCAGATACTTTATGCAAGTGAGGCAAGGACTGTGTTGTCCACACTCAGCACCTGCGTACGGCTGAGGATGTGACATTGTGTAAGTCTGATAGGTATGTAGTAAAAATATCATACAAGGGGGTTTTATGTTTTATCTATCTGAAATCCCGCATAGGAGAGTTTAGGCCGTGCAGTTGGCGTAAGCTAGTCTTTTTTTGTATGCCTATCGCGGCGCAAACGTGTACTGTACACCAGAGCATAATGTAGACACTGGAGCACGATTGATGCCTCAGCTTACTCACTCACATATGAGCCGCACTGACTAGTTCAGCGGCCCAGCATTTTTGACAGCGGACAGGCGCAGATCCCCAGGATTCATGCACACACGGCTGGCACCTTCGCTTTCCTTGAGTCATATTTAGATCCTGGCAGAGTCAAACTATCGCGCGTCTGCCACACAGCGAACGATGGTCGACAGCGTGCGAGCGTCGCTAAAGCACCGATATTCCTCCTTCGGAGAGCAGTCGTCCCACGAGTCATTAGAAGATCCTGCATCTCTCTCAACTTTGCGGAAGCTGTATCTAACTCCTCATTCGGCTCTTCCGCATACTCTTGACCGGGGGAATGTCACTATAACGTACCAGCCTGGTGCGTTACCATATCCGCCTGTCAAGTTGCTGAATCCAATAGAGAAGAAGCGGGTGTTGGTTACTGGGGGCGCAGGGTTTGTTGGCTCGCATCTCGTGGATCGACTGATGCTAATGGGTAGGTTACTTTATATGCGGTGACGAACATATTGGGCTAATGCGTGATTGCCGAAGGCCATAATGTGATTTGTATCGACAACTTCTTCACCGGATCTAAGGCGAATGTCGCTCACTGGATTGGCCATCCGAACTTCGAGCTGATCCGACACGACGTCGTAGACCCTATTCTTGTCGAAGTTGACCAGATCTACCACTTGGCATGCCCAGCAAGTCCAGTCCATTATCAGTCCAATCCCGTTAAGACACTGAAAACTGGATTTTTCGGGACTTATAACATGCTAGGACTGAGCAAGCGTGTGAAAGCCCGGTTTCTACTTGCGTCTACGTCGGAAATTTACGGCGACCCTGAGGAACACCCGCAGAAAGAGTCATATTGGGGACACGTAAACTGTGTTGGTCCGAGAGCATGCTACGATGAGGGCAAGAGAGTGGCGGAGACTTTAGCGTATTCATACAACCGGCAGGATAATGTCGACGTGAGAGTTGCTAGGATCTTCAATACCTTTGGACCACGAATGAATTGGAACGATGGTCGAGTAGTTTCAAATTTTATTTTACAAGCACTGAAGGATGAAGATCTTACCATTTACGGTGATGGCAGGTCGACACGGTCGTTCCAGTATGTGCACGATCTCGTGGATGGCCTGATTTTACTCATGAATTCGGATTGCAAAGAGCCCGTTAATATTGGCACGCAGCAGGAATTCACTATTGATGAGTTTGCGGAAATGGTCATTGATCTGGCAAAGAAGGAAACAGGGAAATGCGACTCGAAGTTGATACATCTGCCAGCGCTGGAAGATGATCCTCGGCGGCGAAAACCGGATAATTCGCGTGCCAAGGAGCGGTTAAATTGGGAGCCAAAGTGGAATGTCGTTGATGGATTAGCAGAAACAGTGAAATATTTCAAGACTCAATTAGAAGAAAGGCTATAAGTTTCTGAGGAGGATTTAGGATATTGATAATACAAAACGGTGTTTCTAACGGATCTGTAATACCAGTCACACCGAGGACTAATTGAAGGAAGAGTAAGTACGACTTTGGCGTAGATCAGAAAAAGTCCCATACTGCGAACAAACAGCTCCAAAAAATCAATGAATTAAGTAACGTAGTTCATAAGCGAGTGTGCCACACAAGCGAGTGTGCCACACCAACGTAAAAACACCACCACACAACTTCAATCATCAATGCATTCACCAATTGACAGTCAATCAACGGGCTCTGAAAGCAGAATATCCTTAGCCATCCAAGCTATTGATAGGGGCCAAATTCAGAGTAACCGTTTAGCTGCAAAGACGTACAATGTTAATAGAATGACACTCAAGCGACGACGCGAAGGCATCCTTTCACGACGCGATTCCACACCCAATAGTTTAAAACTCACGCCTAGCGAGGAATTGGTTATTGTTCAGCACATCCTCGACTTGGATTCGCGAGGATTTTCGCCTCGACTGGTTAATTTTGAAGATATGGCCAATCAACTGCTTGCTACGCGTGTGGGAGGCAAGGTGGGCAAGAACTGGGCTTCAAATTTCACTAAACGTCGCCCGGAGCTAAAAACCAGATTTAATCGTAAGTATGACTACAAGCGGGCCCTCTGCGAGGAT